>NC_039293.1:5152381-5384264 GCF_003368295.1 Carassius auratus | reverse complement strand
TTCGGGAGAAGAAGAAAAAGAAGAAGAAAATAATAATAAATATAGCTGCAAGCAGCGATGTCGGGCTCAAGCCATCAGTGCAACGCCACCCCGGTGGCATCAGGATAACTGTGCCCAGCGGGCATAAGCATTTACAGTAACCCTCTGACAATCAGTTTTAAGGGATGCGGCAGTTAAAGGGTTAATCCGACCAATCTAGACTTTGAAATCACATACACAGAACAATATATATAACTTTAGTAACTTATTTTAATATTTATAAAAAATGTATAAGGTGTGCATTGTAGCTGACACCTATATGAACACATTACAATTGCTTTGTGACTGCAAGTCTTTCTTCTCAAAATGCTATTGAGCTTCAAATTTGCATTTGAGCCCATGTGAAAAAGTTGCATAATTTACATATGACTTACAGTTTGTTGTAATAAATATCAACATTCAATTTAATGGTGCATTATAGCTGTCACCTAGATGAACAATTACAGTTGTTTTTATGACTGTAAGTCATTCTCTTCAAATGCTACTGACGTTAGAAAAGTGTATACAATATCCACATGTAACTTTAGAGACCGGCCCTAAATTTGAGACTCTAGAAAGTCCAATGTCAAGACAACTTTATGCCTGTTTATTTTCTTTAGTTTTCTTTTCTCTGTGCCGGATTGCTGGGTCCTATACCCAGGCATAGATGTCCATCCATCAATTAGAACATTCAGCCGCAAACATGAGGTGTGAGCGGTCGCGAGCGCGGATGGGAGAATGACGCATTGTTTTTTTTTTTTTTTGAGAGCAACTGGGATGGTGCCCCTCTTGGGAGTTTGGTGCCTACGAAGACTGCATACTATGTTATACTGCATAATGTTAACAAATTAGACATTATTTTACAGTGTTACCAAATCCTTAAATAATGTATTAGTGTTTTGTAATGATTTTAATGACCTTAAGCATTTGTGAAATAGTTTTGCTTGCATTGCAGCTTTATCTGTCAGTTGAAGAGTTTTACTGTTACATCCATGAGATTAATAAATGTCATGTCACGTCACAGGTTGTCATAGGTCAGTATTCAAATGAGTTTGAAATTATTATTTGCAGCACAAATTAGGGTTCTTAGGGATGTTTTAAATCCTAAAACTGTCAGAAAAGGATAAGGCCTAAGAGATTTCTTAACCTGTAATGAAAGGAAAAACACCACCATTAGAACAACAAAAACAATAACAATTTAAAATACAGATTTTTTTTTTCCTGATTATTAAAGGGATGATTAGGTCTCTCTGTCTCTCTCTCTGCCAGACAGCCCCTCCCTACAGTGCACACACACTGTCACAGTCACCAACCCCCTCACACTCCCCCTCCCTCTCCCCCTCCCTTCCCTCACACAGACAGGGTGGCCAGAGTGAGATCATGTCAGTTGAGAAGTCTGACAGTTTTTTAATTTTCTTTTATCCATACAGTGTTGTAAAGTCGTGAAACTATGCATATTTCCTCAGAATGATTTGATCTTTGTATAAAAAATGCTTTGAAGTGTTTGGAAGCTGCCAATTTAAACATACAAGACAATTAATGTTTCCCTTTTTACTGTCATTTCAAAAATTCACCACGACAAAACCGTTCAAGCTAACCAAAATCCGTTCGCAATTTAAGTTCCTCAATGGTTTTTTCTTCATGTAGACAAAGTTTGGTGTGTATAGTGTACTTCCCTGTGAGGAGTATGCATTAAATCAGAGCTCAATTTAAATATTCAAATCAAAATAGCCGACTTCCTGTTGGTCGTAGCTGATGACTGTGAATTAGAAAGTTGTCCGTCTTGAAAAGAACAATTTATGTACCAAGTTTGGTGTCTGTAGCTAAAACTAACCCCCCCACTTTTGACAAAAGGTGGCGCTATAGAGTGCCTCCTTCACGCCCTTTTAAAAGCTTTTGCCATTGTCTAGCTATCACTAATACTGATATGTGTTTTGAGTTTTATGTAAATCTGAGCTTGTTGTCTGCCTCAAACTCACCATAACAGAACATTCAAGTTTGACACGTTGCCATGGCAACACTATATCAGATATCAATATCCCCACAACAGATTTACATCGGCCGTGTTTTGTCATTATTCTGATGAAGTTTTAAGTAAATAGAGTAAAAATAAGATGCTGAATTCAAAGCATTTGGAAAATGGCACACTTCCTGCTGCCAGTTGGTGGCGCTATAATGTTGACTCTTAATAGTCACATATATACGATCAGTATCATACAACGAACAAACCAATGAAGTTTGATCAAATTCAGGAAATGTATGTGGATGTTATTAAACATTTCCTGTTTCTCATTTCTCGCCATAATTTCAACGCCTCGCCACGGGCAAACCGTTCGAGATATCAAAAATCCCCTCGCAATTTTCCATCCCCAATGTCTTGAGATCATGTTGACCGAGTTTGGTGGCAATCAAGTAAAAGACCTATGACAAGTATATCAAATTCCAGAGCATGCTTTTTATAAACAGCCCTAAATAGCTGACTTCCTGTTGGGCGGAGCCTATGACATAGAGTGCGAAAGTTGCTCGGCTCAATGAGATCTATAAGTGTACTGAGTTTCATATAAATACATGAAAGTGTGTGTGAGCTATGGTTCAAGATTTCTGACTGTGTTCCAGGGGGCGCTGTAGAGTCCCTGTGCCACGCCCGGGTCCCAGTCTCTGTGGCGTCCTGATGGCCGCAGATTCCAATGTGTGTGCCAATTTTCAAGAGTTTTTGAGCATGTTAAGGCCTCCAAAAACCCCCGGAAGGTTTAATAAAAAATAAAAAAAAATATAGCTGCAAGCAGCGATGGCGGGCTCAAGCCACCAGTGCCATCGCCACCCCCGGTGGCATCAGGTAAACTGTGCCCAGCGGGCACATGCATTCACAATATCCCTCTGGCAGTGAGGTTTTAAAGGATATGGCAGGTAAAGGGTTAATCCGAATCATCTAGACTTTAAAATCACATTCACAGAACAATATATATATAACTTTAGTAACACTTTACAATAAGATTCCATTCATAAACATTATGTTAACATGAACAATATTTATATAGCATTCATTCATGTCAGTTAATATTCCAAACTTAAACATTAAAACATTGTTTTATTGTGATGTTTTTCCAAGCACATTTTACCAATTCCAAACCATATCAATCTTAATAACTACCATTATTTTTTATTTAATCATTTATGAGTGCTATACAATAGTCCAGGAAAGCTGGAAGAGAAAAACAGGTCAAGAAGAACTGACAAAAAGAATTGCAAAATAATTAGGAAATAATGTGAAGATTAATTTTTAGTCAATTCTGCAAGACAGACTTTCAGGAAAGGAGGTGGAATAAAAATGAGCTCCTAAATCTTAATCCTGGATTCTGGAAGATATATTCCTCAAACCATCGAACAAGAGGAGGTGGTGCTGGTCCTTCACGAGTCACTCTAATCTGTTTATAAAGCCTATATATAAAGCCTTAATATACAGTATTTCACAATACTTCATGGTATTCTAATTAAATCATTTTTTGGGATCTTAAGTCTCTCAGAGCCGGACACCGAGTAATTCTGGAGACTCCAGGAAAGTGGCAGTTCTGTAAAATGTTGGCGCTGGAGACTAAATGCTCCCTGATAGTTTCACACCTAATTCACTTAACACACACACAAACACACACACACACACACACTACCCACAGTGACAGTGGGACTGAGTGACATTAGATGTATGATAGTTTTTTTATTTTCTATCATCCATATAGTGTTGTATAGTCATGAAACTATTGTCATGAGACCAGTCATTCTGAGGAAATATGCCTCAGAATGACTTGTCTTTTATGTGTACATTTTTTTTAAGTGTTTAGAAGCTGCACTTTAAAAAAAATAAAAAGACATTTACTGGTTCCTTTTTTACTATTATTTCAAAAAATCACCACGACAAAACCATTCAAGCTATCCAAAATTCATTCACACCTGTTCTGTAAGATTAGTTCTTTAAACAGTGGTAAAAGAGGATGTGGTGCTGATCCTTCAAGAGTCACTCAAAACGTATCTGTCCATAAAGCCTATAAAGAATTATTCTTAATATACAGTTCACAATACTTCAGCTTGTTATTCTAATTAAGTGAGGGTCATTTTTATCAGTAAAATTCCTAAAATACATATTATTTTATTTGAAAGATTTCTATAAATTATTTAAATCATACTCGTTTCTACAATAATTATTTAAAAGTAATCCTATAGCTCCCTCTGGTGACCATTATTGGTACTAAGAATTGCAAGCTTGATTTATAAGTTATGATAGTTTTAATTTTAGGCTGGCTCTTGAAAATGAAAAAGCTATGAAACTTACTGTGCTTCCTTCAAATGAGGACTTCTACTTATATAAAAAATTATGAAGAGTTAGAATGAAAAATTTTAAAGATATAGTAAAATAACTATTGTATTTTTTTATGTTACATTAATAAATCTCTATGGCAACACCATTTAAGCTATCCTAAACCCATTCACAATTTAACATCTCAGTATATCTCAGTATCATGTTGAAAAAGGAGTATGGAGTAGTATGAGGAGGAGTATGAATTCATTTACAGGCTGATTTTATCATAAATCCACAATAAAATTTATTTTTCTGTTCTGTATCAATCTGTGTTGTTGTTTGTTTATTTTTATCTTTTAGTTTTCATAGGAAGATAACTGATCCTTTACTCTCCTTTTTAATAAATGTGCTTATAAACCAAAAACAAGCTATTTATAGCTGTATTTATAAACTGCTTACTACTGACTATTAATATTGGGACAAGGCTTTATAAAGCATGAACTGACTATTTACTTTTTGAGTTTGAAATTATTATTTGCAGCACAAATTAGGGTTTTTTAGGATTTTTAAAAATCCCTAAAACTGTCAGAAAAGGATAAGGCCTAAGATTTCTATGTGAGTGGCTACATTTATTTGTTTTATAACTATAATGCATAAACTATGAAATTATACAAAATGTATAAAAAAGTACAACAGTCATTGTTTTCCAATGTTTTTTTTTTTTTTTTTTTTTTTTTTTTTTGGATTTACATTAAAAAAAATTAGCCTACTGCAATCATTCTAAACAGCTTGAATAAAACCTGTTAATATTTATTATAGACCACTGTAACTGTGTATAATCTAACAAACAAGTTTATTATGAAAATAAAAGTGTGTACACCAGATAAATTGGACGATAAAGAAATTGCTAACAATAGTATAATAGAGCATGTTTTAGGTTTTTAGGCGTTTAGATGCAGATATGGACAAATCAAATGTAAAATCAAATGTAATTGATTTAATTAAATATAGATTAATTCTTGTTAGAGCAAAATAATAAATAAATAAATAAATACGTACACACATTAAAAAAGCAGCCAAGATGAATGAATTTCATTTTTATATAGATTAAAATTGAAGACAGAAGCAGCTGGTATATGCGGTCACTTAATATTAAAATCCAGTAGATCCAGTTCAGATATATTTCTCAACAGTTTATGTTCACGTGGCTGTTTTCGTTTATAGTCGCCAAGCTATTATGTGTTTTGAAATAATCTTGTCCGTGATGTGTTCGTTCGTACGACGAAAGACAGAAACCTGCAGCTCGAGAGATATGTTATTCTGCCAGTCTCGCTTTCAAATAGTCTTGCACACTTAAACGGGTCACAAACACCTGCATTTACCTCTTGATGTGGTACAATGGGTTTATTGTGTGCATTTGTGGTAATGTTTTATTTAAAAAAGCTCTTAAACAAGAATAAATTCGTTTGTTTTGAGCTCGACACTGTAAGCGCTGATCGGAGGCGTGATTTCAGATAGGCAGCCACAAATATTTCATTTTCACACAAACAGTTCAAAAACATCTTAATTTAGCTCTTGGTGTGTTCTAATTGGTTGATTGTGTGATATCGCTGTAATAATTTATTTTTAAAAGCTTTAAAACAGGAATAAATTCGTTTTCTCTGAGCTCTTTACTCCAGACGCTCGTGATCACAGCGGTGATTCATCTCTCCTATTTCTCACGTATCTCTGGCCAGAAATAATTTATCCATGAGCCCTGAACCGGTAATAATCAGATATGTTGGTTTAGCTTGTCAGTGTGAATTAAATCTAAGTATTTGTTTGTATTTTTAACCGATTTAAAAGTGAAAGTAAAAGTTCGGGAATTGAACCTGTAGGGGCGCAATTTCTCTCAGACAATGGAAGTCTGAAGCATATACACTCAAACAGAGGGACAGAGTGAGATGAGATGTCTGACAGTTTTTTAGTTTTCTGTTATCCATACAGTGTTGTAAAGTAGTGAAACTATGCATATTTCCTCAGAATGACTTTTTCATCTGTATGAAAAAATTCTTTGACGTGTTTGGAAGCTGCAATTTAAAAATACAATAATGATTCCCTTTGTAAGGTCATTTAAAAAAATCACCACGGCAAAACCATTCAAGCTATCCAAAATCCATTCACAATTTAAGTTCCTATCAGAAATACTGATGTGTGTTCAGAGTTTTGTGAAATTCTAAGTATGTTATTTGCCTCAAAATCACCTGAGAAGTATTCCAGTTTGACATGTTGCCACGCCAACAATTTTTTAGATATCAATATCCCCCTTGCAGATTTATATCGGCTGTGTTTTAACATTATTCTGATGAAGTTTGAAGCAAATCAAGTAATAATAAGATGCTGAATTCAAATCATTTTGAAAATGACACACTTCCTTCTGCCAGTTGGTGGCGCTATAACTTTGACTCCTAATAGTCACATATATGCGATCGACATCATACAACGAATAATCTGATGAAGTTTGATTAAAATCAGGAAATGTATGTGGACGGTATTAGACACTTCCTGTTTCTCATTTCTCGCCATAATTTCAACGCCTCGCCACGAGCAAACCGTTCGAGATATCAAAAATCCCCTGGCAATTTTTCATCCCCAGTGTCTTGAGATCATGTTGACCGAGTTTGGCGGCAATCGAGAAAAAAACCTATGACAAGTATTTCAAATTCCAGAGCATGCGCTTTTTACATAACTCTAAATAGCTGACTTCCTGATGGGCGGAGCCTATGACATGCAATACGAAAGTTGTTTGGCACGATGAGATCTATATGTGTACTGAGTTTCATATGAATATGTGCAAGTATGTGTGAGCTATACATCAACATTTCTGACTGTGTTCCAGGTGGCGCCGTAGAGCCCCTGTGCCACGCCCAGGTCCCAGCCTCTGCAGGCTCCTAAAGGCCACAGATTCCAAAGTGTGCGCAAATTTTCAAGAGTTTTTGAGTATGTTAAGGACCCCAAAAGCCCCCACAACTTTGACGAAAAATTTGAATACTAAACCCTAAATAGCCAACTTCCTGTTGGGCGGAGCCTATGATATGCAATACAAAAGTTGTTTGGATTGATGAGATTTATATGTGTACCGAGTTTCATACGTCTACGAGCAAGAATGTATGATATATGGCCCTCCATATTCCAGGGGGCGCTGTAGAGCCCCTGTGCCACGCCCGTGTATCAGTCTCTGCCCGGCCCTAATGGCCGCAGGTTCCAATCTGTGTGCCAATTTTCAAGACTTTTTAAGCACGTTAAGGGCCCCAAAAGCCCCCGAGACGTTGGAAAAAAATAATAATAATAATAATAATAATAATAATAAAAAATAATCCTAAGGAAAACAATAGGCCTCTCGCCCTTTGGGCTTGAGCCCTAATAAAAAACAAAGCAGATACAAGAGGGTCCTCACACCATCGGTGCTCGGGCCCTAAATATTGACAATCATTCAAACTTGAAGTCCTTGGTTGAAGACAACCTTTTTGGGAAGTGTTTTGATGTTATTGCATCAGACTTTCAGTTTGAGAGATACTGTATAAGAGAGTTTGGGTTAATTGAACCAGTAGAGTATTTACTCGGATTTGACTCGACAGGAAGAAAAGAGACTTTCCAGTATATTCCCATTTTGGAAGTTTTAAAAAATATTCTGAAAAGAGATGATGTTTTTCCTTATGTTGTGGAAGACACAGTTTTTGATGGTGAAACACTTAAAGACTTCACAGATGGATTAATTTTTCAGCAGCACGCCTTTTTTGATGGATCTGAGACACAGCTGAGGCTCCAGTTATATACTGATGAATTTGAAATTGTAAATTGTTTAGGATCCAAAAGGCAGATCCACAAAATTTTAAGTGTCTACTTTGTTCTTGGAAATATTCCTCTGAAGTATCGTTCCAGTCTTCAAAATATACATGTGGCTGTACTTGTCAGAAACCGATTGCTTCAGAAGTATAGTTACGAGCAAATTTTGGATCCTCTTCTTCGTGACCTTTGTGAACTTCAGTGCCGTGGTGTATCAGTTGACATTGATGACAAGTCCTGTGTTTTCAAAGGCTCCGTGATTTCCATTTGTGCTGACAATTTATCAGCCCATTCCTTGGCTGGTTTCAATACTTGCTTTAGTCAAGGACGGATCTGTCGTTTCTGTCTATGTCACCACCGTGACATTGGTAACAAAACTGAGGAAAGTGAGTGTATTCTCCGGACTCCTGACACACACTGTAGACATTTACAAGTGCCAGATGGTAAAACTTTGTATGGTGTTACTGGACGCTGCCCTTTTGATAAACTGCCTCATTTTGAGGTTACTGAATCCTTTCCGCCTGACTTGATGCATGATATTCTTGAAGGTGTCATCCCACAGGTTCTGAAATTAGTCTTGCTAAATCTTACCCGTGAAAGGCTGGTAACAGTGCAACAGTTTAATGACCAGCTACAACAGTTCCCCTTTGGACAAAATGATATAACTCACAGGCCTGTTTTGCTGAAGCCATCTGCTCTGCAGCAAGGTGCCATCCCAGGAAAAGCTGTTGAAAAACTGACCCTTTTCCGACTCTTTACCTTTTTTAATTGGAAGCTCCATCCCTCAGGACAACACTTACTGGGCTCTTTATTTGCTATTTAGATCTATATGTGACATAGTACTGGCACCTGTGATCAAAACAAGTTGGTTGAGTCCATTGTCTGCTCTCATCACAGAATTTCTGAAGAATTTTCAGAAGCTTTTCCCTGACAAATTCACTCCAAAGATTCACTTTCTGGTTCACTATCCTCGATTAATCAAACAACATGGTCCACTGAGAGCACATTGGTGTCTCAGGTATGAGGCCAAACACCTGTACTTTAAACGCCTTTCATCAATTGTAAACAATTACCAGAATATTGCAAAGACTTTGGCAAAGCGCTATCAAATGCGCCAGTGTTGGGAAGCACAATCAACTGGACACCATGTCTCGGAAGATGTCCCGTACTCTTTAATAGAGATACGTTTGAATGCACTACCTCTCAGCTTAGAGAGATTATTGCAGAGGACTCTGCTGAACTGAATGATACACTCTGGAAAACCAAACAAGTGATATATGACAGAGTCAAATACACCACTGGAGACTTCTTGATCCTTGACCTTGTGCATGCTGAGGAAATCCCAGTTTTTTTGAAAGTTCTACATATTGTTAAGTACCACAGTCAGTGGAAATTGTGCGGAAGACTCTACCAAACTTGGTGCTTCTCTGAGCATCTGCATGCCTATGGTGTCCGATCAACAACTCAGTGGGTGGCCATTACACCTGGGGAGGAAACTGACTTCCATGCCCTTGACGCATACACAGATCAAGAGGACAACCTGTTCATCACACTGCTTCATCGCCCTGTGAGATATACTAAGTTATTTGTAATTTCAACTTGATTTAAATTTAGGCTAATGATTTGTTGGATTTCAGTGATGAACAGAATCAGAATCTTGTTGTTAGCGATGCAATGTGCTAGTCAAGCTTTAATTTGTGATTAACCAATACCACTCAACCTATACCATGATATTTTTCCAATGGTCTCCTGAAAGGAGAGTTGCAAGGTTATAAATTTGATAAGCTACAACATGTTTCATTTAGCTTTGATTGCAGCAATTGATCAACAGAATACACATTTTTCACAAGATTTTGTCACTTCCTGGAATGTAGCAAGGCAAGGTCTAATTGGTAAATTCATAACAATGCTTGCTATTTATTGAACCTCTCCTTCTTAATTAAATGCTTTTTTGATTCTAGAACATGAGATAGATGGAGCCACTCTTGCTGTTATCTCAGAGAGGATGTCTGAGAGGCTCTTTCCGGTCATTCGCAAACAGAGTCTGTTTCTGACCCAGTTGGAGAAACTTAAAAGCACACCAATGAGCAGGTAATCAGAATGGTATCCCATACGCCAAAACACAATCACTGTGCCCACTCTTTTACATTGATGTTCATGGTAGGTGCGCCGTATATTTTCCTGCTTTTTTGTCCTTTACCAATCACACCTATGAATTTGATAAGTCTCTTATTGAATTTCCCTTTTCTTGCTCAAATTTTATTTCTCTGTAGAGAGAACCCTCCAAGAAACATTGATAACTCCAGCCAAGCACAGTCCGGTCCAGATACCTCTTTAGTTTTTCCAACAGTGCTGAGGATGGCCATAGACAGAAGAGATTCTGATCTGAAGAGTGCAAGTAAAACAAAACTACGGAGTCTACTGATCCAGTCTCTTTTTGACCACCTCAGTAAGAAAACAATGTAAGTTGCTACTACTTGTGCCTTTCTAGCTTGATAAATGCTTGATTAATTGCACTGCAACAAATACAATATCAATACACGATTCTTGCCAGACGTACGTAAGGGTTATATGTAACAAATAGTAGAAATCTCCTGTTGTTGTTGTTGTTTTTTTCTTGGTTGCCTGGTTGCGCATATTTAGTGTGAAAAAAAGTGAACGTACAGGCCATACTATGTGTCATGTTTAAACCAACATTGTAAACATAATCATAGATGACGCCACAGGTTTTTATTTAAAAGAAAGAAAGTTGCCTGTGTATGTATCTAGGCCTAGGCAATTTATATTCTCAATACTTATTAAATTAAAATTAATATTACTTTATTGGATTTGTACTAGTTACTTGAATGCAATAACTTAATCGATCAGACTAAATTTGACATGGTCGAACCTTTTACGGCAAGCAATAATATTTTTAAGGATGGCCTAAATGCAAATTGAGGAAATGAGGAAACTATCCAGACACAGGTGGATGAAGGTTAACTAATCAGTGACTAATGAGAACAGGTACAGACTAGACAGAGCATATTTGTGACAATGTTCCCTTACCTTAGAATTCTCAGTGTGTAGTTGCTATGGCTGGTATAGTTACTAACAACTAGTATGTTTTTCTCCTTCTAATGTTAGGTACCCAACTCATCTTCAATACATTGAGCTTCTGTCAAATGTGATAATGGATTACCCATATCTAAGGGAAAGTATTGGGTCTGGATATGTAAGTTTTCAATTGTATGTAATGTTCTTCAAAATGAGTTCATAGTTTTTTCAAATGAATAATAATAATTAGAAATGAATTATTGGGGATACCAGTTTTTTTGTCAAGAATACACTTTCTAGTAGGTCCATTTGGTATTTTATTCCATGGCAGTAAACTGTTTTATGAGGAATAAAGCTCTGTATTTTCATGATGCGTTTAGGAAATTCTAAAAGGCTTTTAAATTTATAAGTCAAACTCTTCAAGAACATACTGCAAGTATGCATATACCCAAAATGCACCTGGTCAAAAAATTGTGTATACAACAAAATAAACTTGCTCCATAGGTTTTTGCAATGAGGCTGACTGTTAGCATGAAGGTAAATGTTTCATTAAAAACTACAATCTCTTGTTGTTTCAAGGATGCCCTGCTTGAATCACTCAGAAATAAGTTTAAGAAGGAAAGGCAGCCTCTTGTTGCCAACAATGAAATACAGCGACTGAAAGAGAGATGGGCAAGAAGGAAGCGACCTCTTCAGACAGCGGAAGCTTATCCAAGTACCATGGTAAAAATCTTGAATTTGGCAGTAAACTTTGTATAATTGCAATTTCTGCGATAATCCATGGACCTCATCGTCATTTTAAAGGATTAAAAATGGCAAGGCCTGCAAAATATCTGTTCAAATCCTGTCTTCATATTTTCAGCCCTTGAAATTAATTCAGTTTTACAGTATGAACATCACATGAAATATGAAAAGCAATATTATATGGAAATCAATATTTGGACATAATGAAAAGTATTATTCAATGGCATTATCTATACTTAAAACAGTGATACATTTTGAAAAATAAAACTTGTGATTTGCTTATACCTGATCCTTCTGCTATTACGAAAACATTTGGCTGTTTATAGCATTATCTCTTTTTAATGTGAAAAAAACACTAAATAATAATTTTAACGATGTATTGCCATAAAAAAATTATTCATACCCACCTATTAAATTAACTTTTTTGCATTCAGTCCTTATTTAAACATAACGTGCATCTTAAAGGCCATACTTTCACTGATTGCTTTATTATTAAGAAACTTGCATTGTGCTGCATCCTTTTTCCAGACTCCAATACTCTCCAGGAGGACAATCATTTTGGCCTTCAAAAACCCTGATAAATGTTATTTTCCAAAATGGGAAGCTAATAGTATAATAAGATGCATCTTATGTTCTACTAAAGAATTGATTGTATTGTGTATATAGTGTAATTTGTGACTACAGGCCAATGTCATGCCAAAATTTACAGTTAACTCGAACCTGGTTCCAACGAGTTGATTGGTCACTGTAAATTTCAACTGAGAATATTTTGGCTTTTTTGTAGTTATAAATAAGTCTATGCAGAATGACCATTGGTCCTTTTCCCCTCATATTTTTTAAAGTCGCTGCTCCCAATGTTGTAGTTTGAGAGTTTGTAACAATTTAACTACCCCAATAGGTTGATGCAGGAGAAGATGAAAGAAGCATCAGGGAACATCTCCGAGTAATAAAGGAGGAAACCGAGAAGCTTAGACCAAACTTGGAGCTTCTTAAAGAAAGGATGGCGCTGATAAAAATCTACCGGAGACACTTTGTTCTAACCACAGATTTAGATTATCTCTAAATTTCCATGTTTCAGACTGGCCAAAATGGTAAGTACAGTAGTGTTATTAATTTCCTCCATAGTTATGACTTATGACTAACAAGTTATGACTGTCTTTTCTACTTTGCCTTCATCTTAACATAAGCTCCTTTGGGATCTGAGAGACCGTACCAACGTTGATTGTGGACCAACAGATTCTCTCTCAGCTCTCGGTAATGGCACCTAAAATCCTTCAAGTTTCACGGAGTCCCCTGATGGAAGAAGTTCAGGTGTGTGGTTGATGACTGTGAAGATGGCAGACTGAAAAAAGGTAATTAAATCTGCACTGCTTAGATTTTCTGTGTATCACTGTCTGACACCCATATCTGCCTGAGATCATACGTTCCTGCATGTATCTGTCTTGTGTAATAATAAAGACTAATTTCTAGTTTATTAAAGGTAGTAATAATTACTGTCTTGGTAACTAATTGAAAAACAAAGAAAACTAGATAAAAGCATCCACCCATGTTATGTTAACCTAATTCTTGTTTTATTTAAAGGACTACAGTTGGAAGCAGCTATTCTGCTCTTGCCTGCACTGTTTAAGGAGGACCCGGGGTTGCTGTTTGAAGTTGAGGTGAGGCATGAACAACAGTTGACTGAGTGTAAAGCAAGTCTAATTAAAGCACTACAATTATTGCTCATTTTGCTGTGCAAATGACTTCAATGCAAACATTAGTTTTTGTTTGCTGGTCTACACAAACTATGCTGTCAAAGTTAAGAGAAAATTACATTAATTTTCAGTTAATGGCCAAAAGTATGAGCAGTTGTATGACAGGAGTTAAAATTAATTATAAAACTGATAGTTCCGGTCCTTGATTCTGATTGGTTAAGCGTTGTAAATTACTCAACAAACATATACCTGTGACTTAATTACTTTAAAGGTACATTGTGTAGTTTAAGTGTATTATTAGCTAAAATCAATGTCTTTATAATTATAAAACGGTTAGTTCCAATCCTTGATTCTGATTGGTCAATAGCTGTGTTTTATTGCACGATAAAACGGCTATGAACACTTCAACCAATGGTTCTCTATATTACTACAACACCCATAGCAACCACTCTTGGCAACCTAAACACATGTTTGTGTCACGCTGTCTAGTCTCTGTTTCCCTGGGTGTCCACTAGTGGGCTCACTTCCCCTTAGGCACTTCACCGTAGGCACTAGAAATCCTCTAGTCTGGTCCTGTCTTCACAGTAATTGCACTCCTGTTAATTGCACCAGGTGCAGCAACTCTAGTGTCATTAGTCTCCCCTATATATTCCAGTCTTTTCCTGTTGTTTGTACGGAGTCCTTACCCTTCGTGTGTCCAGCATTCTCGTCCCCCGAGATTCTTCCTGTCTGCTCGTCCTCTGAGTCCTCTCATATTCCGAGTCCCTTTTCCTGTCCCTTTCCTTTGTTTGTTTTGTTTGGACTGTCTTTTTGGTTTTGACTTTGGCTGTATTTGACAAAAGATTTGGATTACCTTTTTATTAAAATACCTGCAATTGGATCTCTCGCTATCCCTGTGTCTCTCTGGGTACACGATCGTCACAGAAGGACTCCATCAAACAGATCTAGCGGTATGTCCTTTCATGTCTCCTCTCCAGCCAGTATGGTGGAACGGAGGGCGAAATACATTAAGTTAACCACCTTCTGCCAAGAGGGCAATGATGTGGGTGCCATGGCGCTGGTGTTCTGGTCCCTGGCCGAGGGCATGGGGTACAATGATGCGGCCCTTAAAGGGGGGGTGAAATGCTCATTTTCACTCAATCTCCTGTTAATCTTGAGTACCTATAGAGTAGTACTCCATCCTTCATATCTCCAAAAAGTATTTAGTTTTATTATATTTATAAGAGAAAGATAGTCGTACCGTTTTTTCCGGAGAAAGATAGTCATACCGTTTTTTTTTTTCTGAAAAACACGAGCGGCTGGAGGCGTGAAGTGTGGGCGGAGCTAAAGAATCACGAGCGCGAGTAGGCTTTTGCGTTGAGAGCGTCTTGGAAACTGTGACATTACCGTGAGGAAAAAAACATCATCCAAAACAAACCATGGCTAACAGTCAGATTCAGCCGTATATTTATGATCCAGAATCAGATCAGATCAGACTATATTACAGCAGGACGTCTCTATGTGGTATGTATTGAAACTGTATATATCTTAGCGATTTTTGGAAAATGACTAAGTTCCACTTTTTGTCGTCTTTCTTTTTTTTTCTTTAAATGTGGGAAGTGCAGTTTGATGCCAACATCGCATGTTGTTTACTTGATGTGCTTACGCCCCGATAGTTAAGTTAATAACACAGAGATATTTGAAGCAGTTTACTCACCGCCTGTGGTTCCAACACATGATCGTGACCCTTTTTCGTTTGGACTGCATCATCCTTAAGAAATAAACGATGTGCAAATCCGGCGTCAAACTGGGCCTTGTTTGTAAAACAAGCATCTTCGAAATGCAGGGAAAAACACAAACACTTGCACAACTCCGTTGATGCTCTGTAAAAATAAACTCCATCCACTGGTAATCTGTGCGGGGTTGTCTTGCCCTGGCAACCAAAAACACACTTCTTTTGTGACATTTTGCTCTCTCGCTCTGGTCAGTGAATATCTCTGCTCTGCTCTAAGGGCGCGCGCGCTCTTCCGGGAGAAGTGCCCTTAGGACCCATATAAGGAAATTCCGCTCCATCTAACGTCACACAGACCCATACTCGGAAAAAACTTTCCGAAACTTATGACAAACCGGTTGTTTATGTTGTTTAACATGGGAATCCAACTCTTTAACAGTGTAAAAAACTCTGTATGCATGAAATAGCATTTCACCCCCCCTTTAAGGACTATTGTAATACTGGACTGGATGACTCGGTTTCCTCAGAAGGAACTGGATCAATTGGACACATTCGGGTTCTGGGAGTTTGTGTGCTACTTGCAGCATCGGCGTCCGTGGGATGCCCCAGCCACTCCTGTCTCTTCCGGTAGGATGGCCGCCAGCCCAGCGCCACTGCCAAAGATGGCCGCCAGCCCAGCGTCACAGCACAAGGTGGCCGCCAGCCCAGCACCATGATGCAAGATGGCCGCTGACCCAGTGCCACTGTCCAAGATGGCTGCCGGCCCAGCGCCACTGACCAAAATGGCCGCCGGTCCAGCGCCACGGCCCAAGATGGCTGCCGGTCCAGAGTTATGGCACAAGATGGCTGCTTATCTATCGCCTCTGTACCTGATAACAGCCACAATTGACCCTCCAGAGTCAAGTCAGGTTCCTGTTGACCTTCAGGAGTCGAGTCAGGTCCTTGTGGACCCTCAAGAGTCAGGGTTAATCACCGTCGACCTTACCAGAGTCAGGGCTAGTTCCTGTTGACCTTCCAGAGTCGAGTCAGATGCCCGTTGAATTTCCAGAGTTAGTCAGGTATCCGATTGACCCTCATAGTCGAGTCAGATGCTCGTGGACCCTCCAGAGTCGAGTCAGGTGCTCGTGGACCCTCCAGAGTCAGGGTTAGTCACCGTAGACCTTCCAGAGTCAGGGCTAGTGACCATCGACTTTCCAGAGTCAGGGTCAGTCTCTGTCAACCTTTCAGAGTCAGGGTTAGTTCGTGTTGACCTTCCAGAGTCGAGCCAGGGACTCGTGGACCCTCCAGAGTCGAGGCAGGTGCTCGTGGACCCTCCAGGTCAGAGTTAGTCACCATTGACCTTCCAGAGTCAGGGTTAGTCCCCTTTGACCTTGCAGAATCAGGGCTAGTCACCGTTGACCTTCCAGAGTCAGGGCTAGTTACCGTGGACCTTCCAGAGTCAAGGCTAGTCACCGGTGACCTTCAAGGACAGAGTCAAGTCACCGGTGACCTTCAAGGACAGAGTCAAGTCACCGGTGACCTTCAAGGACAGAGTCAAAGTCACCGGTGACCTTCAAGGACAGAGTCAAGTCACCGGTGACCTTCAAGGACAGAGTCAAGTCACCAGGGTTCTTCATGGGAGAATTCAAGTCACCACTGATCTTCATGAACAAAGGCAAGTCACCATTGATCTTCATGAACAAATGCAAGTCACCAATAATCTTCATGAGCAAAGTCAAGTCAGCACCGATCTTCTGGAATCCAGTATAAACACCATGGGATTATCAGAGTCTCGTCACTTCTCTATGGAACTACCAGAGCCTCTTCACGTCTCTGATGAACTACCAGAACCGTTCCACGTCTCTGCTGAACTACCAGAATCTCTCCTCGCCTCTGCGGAACTTCCAGAGACTCGTCATGTCTCAGTCAAACTCTCTGAGCACCCGACTGTTCCTGTTGTGGCCACGGAGGCTACCCTTAACATGCTCATGTTCTATGTTTCAGACTTGCCCAACCAGACTTGTCCTCCTGTTGGTTCGGCCGCACGGATGTGGTGGTCTTCTGCTCCGCCCTGGGGGCTTTCTGCCTCGACCACAAGGATGTGGTGGTCTTCTGCTCTGCCGTGGGGGGCATCTTGTTCAACCACACGGACGTGGTGGTCTTCTGTTCCGCCCTGGGGGGCTTCCACCCTGACCACACGGTTGTGGTGGTCTTCTGCTCCGCCCTGGGGGGCGTCTGGTTCGGCCACACGGTTGTGGTGGTCTTCTGCTCCACCCTGGGGGACTCCGATCTCGACCATACGGATGTGGTGGTCTTCTGCTCTGCCCTGGGGGGCACCCGTTCTGACCATACGGATGTGGTGGTCTTCTGCTCCGCCCTGGGGGGCTTCCGTCCCAACCACACGGTTATGGTGGTCTTCTGCTCCGCCCTGGGGGGCTTCCGCCCTGACTACATGGTTGTGGTGGTCTTCTGTTCCTCCCTGGTGGGCGTCACGTGATGTCCTTCTTGGACTTTTTTTTTTTTTTTTTTTGTTCTCCTGTCTGTGTCTTTCTGTTTCCTCCTATGGACCTGGCCCTTCGTCCCTCCCCCTGATCCTCCGCCGGTCCACCACCCTCCAGGACTCCTTGTTTTGTGTTGCACTTCTCTTGTCTCTGTTTCCCCATTTTACCTGGTCGTCTTGTCTCTGTTTCCCCATTCTACCTGGTCCTCTTGTCTCTGTTTTACCATTTTATCTGGCCCTCCGTCCCTCCCCCTGATCCTCCACCGCTCCACCTCCCTCCTGGTCTCTTTGTGTCTTTGGTTTTCCCTTGGACACAACACAACTGCGTTGCGACAGGTTTAGTCTGTCTAGTGCCTATACAGGACATTTGAACTCTGTGTCAGTACCTCACAGACCAGACGGGGATTTATCATGTCGTGTTGTGCTGCATCCAGTGTAGCATCACTGATTATAATGAGTATTTTGTCACGCTGCGTCACTCGCGTCCGTTAGACAGGGTGTATAGCCTAAATAAGAAAGTTAAATACACCCTGTCTAACGGACGCGAGCGACGCAGCGCGACAAAATACTCATTATAAGCATTATTTCTTTGATATTTATTTTAGTGTTTTGCAGGCGGCGTTCACTGACAGAGTGCTCAAATAAACACGAACTGACGAGTTAAATAGGATGTGTTAGATGAGTGATTTCTAGACGTGCATACATATAAATATATCCTGTATATAGGCCTAATATAGCCTATATAAATTATATTACATGCATGCACAGTTTAAGTCAGCTTTAATCACCTTTTTTGGTAATTCCATGAACACTGCTTGCATAGTTTATTTCGCAGTTTGATATGAAAGGATACGCACAAAGGAAGCGCGCACCGTCTTTGAGCACAGGACCGTCTGCGTTCGCTTAACTTGCACCTGATAATAAAGTGAAGTGGAGCGCGTGTCTGAAACGTTTCCTGTTCAGTCATTCTGACTGCGAATGAATAAATTCACTTCTTGTCATGAGAAAAAGTGACAGAAGCAGCAGTTGTGAGTGGATGGCCATCCCTGCCACCGTCGTAATATAATTTGAATACGTTAAACTGGAAAAAAATGATCGCTTTCGTTAATGAGCAAATTTTGACACTAATGTTTTATATGTTTTATATATATATATATATATATATATATATATATATATATATATATATATATATATATATATATATATATATATTTATTATTATTTATTTTTTTTTAAACACCGCGCCACCGGCGGTTGTTGGTCCATGACCACCGCGGTGGTAAAAATCAGCCACCGTCACAGCCCTAGTGGAGTATTGTGAAAGATCGAGAAAGTGAGTGTACTTGCATTTACAGTAGACATGTATTCAGGAGAGTCCTATATTCGTAATAAAATAATCCGTTTGAATGTCTGCTGCGATTACCTTGTCCTTTTAACACAACGTTAAGGGGTTTTCTCATGCCTATAGTCATGTCAGTTGCATCTTCCTTCCTCGTGATAACAAGTTTGACTCAGAGCCTTCCAATATAAACGTCCTTCTCTACCGATTCCAGATGACTCACTCATAAAGACAGTCTTTGCCTCCATCTTTTGGCAAAATAATATTTGTAACTTCTGCTGCTGTTTACGGCTGGACAGGGACTTTTTTTTTTTCAGCAGAAGGAATGCTTTTAGGGATTTTACTTCATGAAAGTTGAATAGATACACATTTTTCGCCTTTAATATTGGTATTGTGTGGCAACCGTTTTATAAAAGCAATAAGGTACTCGAGGCAAGTGCTGTTTTGTGATTCCTACACAGTGTACCTAATAATATTACTGCGCAAGTGCTGTTTGTCACGGTCTTTGCTGCTGCATATGTTGCTTAGTAACCTCTTTAAAACCACATTGCTTGGCAGATGAATAAATGTGTAATTTTTTGTTGCTGGTTTTTATTTTGTGAATAAAATATTAAAATATTTTTATGGAGTAAGTTTTATAAATGCAATAAGTTCTTTGAATCCATGTTTTACATTGGATGTAGAACAGCAAGGGGGTTTTAGGCACTCCGCTCCTTAAATTCACAAAAACAACTGCTTCAATGGGCTTACTGTTTTATTCAACTATTTAAGGTTTGCCTTTCAAATAAATGAAGATGGTTAATGCTATTATCCCTTCTCCCCCAGGGCCATGCTCAGACCTGCCCTCCTGACACACCAACACCTAAAATGGTGCTCAAAGGCTGCAGGGAGGGTAATCCCATGCAATACGACCACATTGTCGTCATGTTGGATGGCCAGTCCATTACTGAGGAGAGTGAGGACATCTCAATGGCACTGGGCCTCATCCTTTGCACATATTTTCTGTTTGGGATCCAATATCCTAAAGGACTGAAAAAGACACTGACCTTCCTGGAGTGCATTGTCTTAAAAATGAAGGATGCAGCCGGACTTCCCGTCACAATTAAAAGAGTGTACAGCTCAATCTGTGCATAGAGTCTCTCTGTCTCTCTCTCATATTCCATTTTCTATTTTTTCAGCCAGTGTTGTTAGTTAAAAAGCACTGATTATATTTGCAACTAAAATAAATGAATTAAACTGTTAAAAGTGTAATGTATTTTCTTTATCAGTAAGCTTTTAGTACAGGGTTTTGAATCTTTCAATCCATGATTTGGTATAAAATCGTCATTTAGAAGCATATTGACTCAAACATTGTATAATGATATGATAATGGCCTACTACCTAAAAAAAAGTTTCTATAAAGCACTATTTGACAAATGTGCTGTGAAGCTTAAGTGCCATTAATGCCAAAAGAGGTTCCCCTATAACGACCCAAAGAACCAATGTGGAGCGCCATTTTGTTGAAGAAATTGTAAACAATCAAGGTGCTTTATGGCACCTCTTATGGTTCTACATAGCACCATTTGACAAAGGTGCTGTATAGCACCTTTAAAGATACAGTATTGTTCAAAATAATAGTAGTACAATGTGACTAACCAGAATAATCAAGGTTTTTCGTATATTTTTTTATTGCTACGTGGCAAACAAGTTACCAGTAGGTTCAGTAGATTGTCAGAAAACAAATGAGACCCAGCATTCATGATATGCACGCTCTTAAGGCTGTGCAATTGGGCAATTAGTTGAATTAGTTGAAAGGGGTGTGTTCAAAAAAATAGCAGTGTGGCATTCAATCACTGAGGTCATCAATTTTGTGAAGAAACAGGTGTGAATCAGGTGGCCCCTATTTAAGGATGAAGCCAACACTTGTTGAACATGCATTTGAAAGCTGAGGAAAATGGGTCGTTCAAGACATTGTTCAGAAGAACAGCGTACTTTGATTAAAAAGTTGATTAGAGAGGGGAAAACCTATAAAGAGGTGCAAAAAATGATAGGCTGTTCAGCTAAAATGATCTCCAATGCCTTAAAATGGAGAGCAAAACCAGAGAGACGTGGAAGAAAACGGAAGACAACCATCAAAATGGATAGAAGAATAACCAGAATGGCAAAGGCTCAGCCAATGATCACCTCCAGGATGATCAAAGACAGTCTGGAGTTACCTGTAAGTACTGTGACAGTTAGAAGACGTCTGTGTGAAGCTAATCTATTTTCAAGAATCCCCCGCAAAGTCCCTCTGTTAAAAAAAAGGCATGTGCAGAAGAGGTTACAATTTGCCAAAGAACACATCAACTGGCCTAAAGAGAAATGGAGGAACATTTTGTGGACTGATGAAAGTAAAATTGTTCTTTTTGGGTCCAAGGGCCACAGGCAGTTTGTGAGACGACCCCCAAACTCTGAATTCAAGCCACAGTACACAGTGAAGACAGTGAAGCATGGAGGTGCAAGCATCATGATATGGGCATGTTTCTCCTACTATGGTGTTGGGCATATTTATCGCATACCAGGGATCATGGATCAGTTTGCATATGTTAAAATACTTGAAGAGGTCATGTTGCCCTATGCTGAAGAGGACATGCCCTTGAAATGGTTGTTTCAACAAGACAATGACCCAAAACACACTAGTAAACGGGCAAAGTCTTGGTTCCAAACCAACAAAATTAATGTTATGGAGTGGCCAGCCCAATCTCCAGACCTTAATCCAATTGAGAACTTGTGGGGTGATATCAAAAATGCTGTTTCTGAAGCAAAACCAAGAAATGTGAATGAATTGTGGAATGTTGTTAAAGAATCATGGAGTGGAATAACAGCTGAGAGGTGCCACAAGTTGGTTGACTCCATGCCACACAGATGTCAAGCAGTTTTAAAAAACTGTGGTCATACAACTAAATATTAGTTTAGTGATTCACTGGATTGCTAAATCCCAGAAAAAAAAATGTTTGTACAAAATAGTTTTGAGTTTGTACAGTCAAAGGTAGACACTGCTATTTTTTTGAACACACCCCTTTCAACTAATTGCCCAATTGCACAGCCTTAAGAGCGTGCATATCATGAATGCTGGGTCTTGTTTGTTTTCTGACAATCTACTGAACCTACTGGTAACTTGTTTGCCACGTAGCAATAAAAAATATACTAAAAACCTTGATTATTCTGGTTAGTCACATTGTACTGCTATTATTTTGAACAATACTGTAAGTGCTATATGGCACTTAAAGTGGTTCCCCTATGATTACGAGCCAAAGAACCACTTTTAGTGCTATTTAGCACCTTTTCTTTTTAGAGTGTAAGTGACCACAAAGTGGAAGCAGTTAGAGAACAGAGTCCAGCATTAAGGTTAAGACAGTTGGGTTCTTGGAGGTACTGCAAGTTTATGTGGTCTGTGATCACCTCAAATGGATGTATATATATATATATATATATATATATATATATAGAAATTATGAATAAAGCCTCTAAACTTCAATCATTCTCGCACTGCTCCAATTGGCTGGATTTCAGATTTGAATGATGCGCCTGCAAAGCGCATGTAAAAAGCAGGAACTAAAGTTGACATGTAAATTTACTGTTACTGTAAAACCTTATTTGACCCATAATGCATTGCGAATTACAGCTACATCTTCTACAATGTTTAAACAGTGATATTCTGTAATATTTTGTGGTAGAAACTACAGCAAATTCTGTTCATTCTACACCTCCGTTCCTCCCGTCAGGGAACGAGGGTTACGTACATAAATGAGACATTTTATGCACAAAATGGCCGTCATCTACTTTATAATCTTTCTTATCCATTATAACCCCTCTAGCATCATCAGTTAAATCACTGTTTAAAAAGAAATATTTTTTTCTTTATATACCTCTTCTGATGCTCATCTGGGATCTTCGGTGGTTTTGCACTGTCATATTGATGAACTTTTACTAATGGAGGATCTGGAGGTGGAAAGAGCTCAGAGTTAGACTCAGAGACTCTGGTTCATCTGTATCAAGATGGTGAGAGCTGACGTGAGGAACAGGACAAAAATGATCACCATAGAGCTCATTTTTTCACTGATCAGATTCAACATGGAAACTTATCCCTCCATCTGGACAATCTGATGCCTGAAGGTGAGGGACCATACACCTGTACAGCTTACAAAGAACAAGGTTCTATTGAAGTACTTACATCCAAAACAAATTTGGCACTGAGACTTGGTATGTCAACAGATAAGAGTAAAAGAAAAATATTGCTGAGCAATTATTTTACTATATTTGGAAGGGAAAATATAGCTTAATATACACTCTAGTTTCACAGAGTTTGGTGATAGTGGTGCATGTGTGATCCATGACCAATTTGTGTGTAATAACTAGAACGATTCTGTTCAGTTAAATTTGTCTGAATGGGGCTGGATTTCTGAAAATGTAGAAGTGCATTAAGTGCAATTCCAAAAAATAAATAAATAAAACTTTTTCAAATATTTTTTGAAGAGCATCTCAATGGGCTACACTGTAAAATAAAAATTTAAAATAACAAATAATGTAAAAATCTATGGTAAAAAAAACTGGCAACTCTGGTTGCCCAAATTTTACCATAAAAATATGATAGCAACATTTTATCTTTTATGGATTTAACTTGAATTTACATTTTAAAACCATATTTAATTAACTGATATAATGTTAATACCAACATATAAGTACGGAAATCATTTTTCTACTATGGAGTCAATTTAACGCCGTATATATACACAAAAAAATTAACGTTTTGCAAAAGAATATTAAAGTATTGAGGAAAATAAATTAGCTTTTTGCAAACAAAAATTTAGAATTGCAAAACATAAATGGAACAGCGCGAAAGCAATTATTTTGCAATCCATATTTTCCAAGGTCATATCTATTAATTTATTTGCAACTCGATACCATTTTTCCTTTGCGCCTCACTTTTCCGCACGTCTCTCTTTGTGGCACTGTTTTGAAGTGGGGGCGGAGTCAAGGGGACGGGGCGTGTACAACATGCCTCCCTGGAAGTGACGTCATCGGCCCAAGACGCAATTCACTGATCCAGGTCCTGTCATGATGAGCAGAGACTTTCGAGTGGATCGTTTCTTTTTATTGAATAGCATTAAAACATTCATGTTTTAGTTTTATTTACTTTATTAACAAATGTATGTGTATTAGCAGTGTTTGCTCAAGTTAAAGAAGTTGTTAACATGAACATCTGCTGTTTATTTATCTCGATGTGCACACTAGGGCTGTCAATTTTAGTCATTTAGTCGACTAATCGGTCGATGCCGTCTTGGTCGACTGACATTCTCATTGGTCGACCAGTTGCATAATTTCTTTTTTTTTTTTTTTTTACCAATAAAGAAATTTTCATTGATTTACTCCTTGATATGTATTCCTTTATTGGCAGTTATATATTACAGTATTCCAAATATAATTAGCCTATGTTTTATCCCAAACTTTAAATGCTTTCATTTAGGCTATTTTATGACAGCGCCACAGTTTAGCGCACCACATGAACACTCAGGAACCGCATCTGTGGCTGGCTGCACTGCTGCTTCGCGCTCAGTACGGAATATAGGTAGATTTGCTGTATAAAATCAGTTAGAACGCTACTTGTTTGGCTTTAATTGACAAAATATCCAAGAAATCTTTAAGAACATGTTTAAAATCATCGAGCCAAGATATGCTGTGCCAGCATGGGAGACTGTCATGCGTGCGCTGCGTTCGCGGTTTTATGGACTTAAAGTAACGTTAAATCTAAACCAGTTAACGTTTCTCCAATCCTCGGAGGCTGTAAGCCTCACAACTGATTTGTAGTCTTCGGTTAGAATGGAGGCATATAGTTACGCCCCGTTTTATCGATGCGGACTGGAAAATGAATAGCATTTTGTTAGAAACAAAGCAGATGGATGAAGCGCACACGGGAGAAAATATCGCTGCGCGACTCAATCAAGTCGCGAACGCTTACCACATTCCACCAGAGAAGCGGGTGTCAGTGGTAACGGAAAACGCTGCCAACATGGTTCTCTCGGTGGAATTACTGATGTCAGTGGCCAGACGTGGAGTTGGTTAGGTGTGCAGGCCACACCCTGCAGCTGTGCGTAAATGCTGCCTTATATTTTTTGTAGCGTATGGTGTGGTCAGGTGCACGGACCTAGGACAGAGCTCCTCACTTTGCAGTAAAAAACAATCACTTAATTTTCAAAGAATTGTATCATTATTATAGTTTTATGTATTATTGATGTGTTTTTTTCCGTTGTTGTTTTACAAATGCTCATAATTGTTTAATAAATGTTCAATCAAAATGCAAAACATCGCGTTTTTTATTATTATTATTATTTTAGTCGACTGGTCGTTGTGCAGGACAGGACTAAGCATTTCTTTGGTTGACTACAGCCCTAGTGCACACTTTTGTAGCATAAAAATGTGTATTGTTTAATTTGGTTAACTGCAAGTATTAAGATTAAGATTAAGTGTTAGGATTCTTTGACTGAGGTCAATGAATCCTAATAAAATACATGCCAGGGTGAGGATTTTAAAAACGCAGGTTGCAGTGTTATCGTGTAGACAGCAAAACATCTTGATTACGTATGTAACCTAGGTTCCCTGAATAGGGAACAAGATTCTGTAATGAAATCATCACTTTGGGAACACCTTCAGTGGGATGAATGTCTGAAGCCCTTACACCATCACGCAAATTCATTGGCCAAATAGCGCTTAGTACTGCACCAACGCACAAGTAGGTGAGCTATATCACCATGCTGCATGCTATTTCATCAGATTTCCACTTGTTTACGAAGAAAGCAGAAAGAGCGGATAAGACCCGGGAGCCAGGAGCTGACCTCACGTCCAAATTGTAGAATTTGATGAAGGTGATAGGAGAGGACCATCTTTCCTCTGCACAAACATCTTCCAATGAGGAGCCTTTCAAGAAGGCCTGAGAAGGCACCACTGCTCTTGTAGAATGAGCATGCACCCCTAGAGGCGATGTCAAGCCACGTGCCTCATAGACCAGAGAGATAGCCTCCATTATCCAGTGTGACATACTGACAGGCTGATTGGTGACAGCAGAACCTCTGCTCTTACCACCAAAAAACACAAACAACTGGTCAGATCCATGCCACTGAGCTGTGCAGTCGACATACTGTAGATCTTAAGAGATCTTACTGGGCAGAGACTCAGGCTATCTGACCATGCATTAGCAGGGGAGAAGGCCTCTAAGACCACCTGCTGGAAATGAAATGGATTCAAAGAGACCTTAGGAACATAATCAGGCCTAGGTCGCAAAAATATTTTAACCAGCCCTGGGGCAAAGTCAATACACAAAGGACTGATGAAGATCCTGCAGATCCCCTACTCTCTTAAGGGAGGATAAAGCCACAAAAATAATACTCTTGAGAGTCAACAGTTTCTCTGACACAGATTCCAATGGCTCAAAAGGATGGCCTGTCAGGCCTTCCAAAACAATTGATAAGTCCCAAGAAGGAACTTCTGCTGGGCAGAAAGGCCTAAGCCATCTTGAACCCTGCATAAAACAGAAGAACTGAAACACCTCCCACGAGTGCATCCTCCGCAGTTATGGCCGCTTCATACACCTTAAGAGTGGTTAGGGGTAAATTGCAGTACTGAACCGATGGGGCAATAAACTGGATCTAAAGAGCATTGTCTACACCAAGTGGCTAAAATTCTCCACTTGGAAGCATATAAGTGTCTCATGGAGGGAGCTCCAAAATTTATAATAGTGTCTGTGATCACGGCCGAGAGACCTGAATACATTAGTGAACTCTGCTCAGGGGCCCCACCTATAACCTCCATAACTCCAGTCAAAGATGCCAAATCATTCCCTGAGCCTGTTTCAACAGATTGTTTCTGAGGGGAACCTCCTATGGAGGGCCGGCTAGCAGACTTACCAGGTCCGAGAACCACATCTGACTGGGCCACCACAGGGCTACCACCAGCAGCAACTGCTCCAACCTGTATGATCGTACTCTAAACAGAATTACTGGTAGCAACCGAACAAGGGGAAAAGTATAAAGATTGGACCTGGGCGATTCATAGGCCAGAGCATCTATACCTAGAGGTGATGGTGGAGACAGAGAAAAACAGAGCGGGCAGTGAGTAGTCATGCAAAAGACAAAACTTTTCCATGACAATTGTGACTGAATCTCAGAACAAGCCGGCATGAGAAATGGGGGCATCCAAAAGAAAAGTTCTGTCCTTTTCCTTAATATTAGTGAGAGTGAGCAAAATGTGGTGCAGCTGAGACCAAACTTGATTTATTTTAATAAACCTTACCAATTTGCAAATAATAAACTGGATCATTGATGACTCTACAAGGGGAAAGAAATGGTTTACTGAAAAGTTCATAACATTCAATAATCAAGAAGTTGATATTGAGTAAATTAACCAATTTATTGTTCATGAAACACTCTATCTGAAACATTTTAGAAATTATTACTAATTTTTTAAAGTGTTTAGAGAAAAATTTGAAGTAACATTAACATAATATTTGCATAATGATAAAATGGAAGTTGTATAACATGTAAAGAATGTTTTTGCAGAAAAGGGGGAAAAAAGGTTTTAAAAACATTTAAAAAACTGTTTAACAGTGTAAGTTTGTGGACATATGTACTGTATGTTGACCAAGTACTATCTCAACCTAAAAGTTTAGTGGTAATTTATAGTGGTAAATTTGATTTGTTTTGTGTAAATGTAAAATTATCCATGACATTGTTGAACAACATCTTAAATGATCAGAAATCTTCTCTTGGAATTATTATTCTTAAGGTGCAGTCACGTTTGCTGTTGTTCATGGCCTGATCCTTTAATAACAATGTGAAGTTTTGGGCTACTCCCTTTACAGTTGCTTTTCATTTGTTATTTTTTTTAAAGGTGATGGTTGTCTTTTAAATCAGAGCTGGTTTATCTGGTTTAGCAGCAGTTTAGTAGTACTCTTTTTCAAAAGAAAGAAATTACAACAAATTTAAACATGCTTTCATGTACCAAAACGTTCACCATCAATCTGACAATTCAGAGAGATAAACCATTTGAGCTGAACATGGACCTGCTTATGATTATCATTGTGGCTACAATTCCAGTTATATCTGACGGTATGTACAATGTTGAATATGTTTGTTTCAGCAGTTCGGGTTTTTTTTTTTGGACTTGGGATATGATGGCCAAGGTTTTTATTATTTATTTATTTATTTATTTTTATTGGTCTTTATTATTATTTTTTTTAATGAACACAAAGATCAAATCCATTTACACTACAAGAAAATACTAGGAGGAAAAAAAAACAACAACAAAAAAACAAGCTTGATTGAATTTCTCTATCTGTCTCAGGGCTGATATTTCACGGTCCCTCTGGTCCTCTGGTTGCTCCTCTGGGATCTTCAGTGGTTTTGCCCTGTTATGTTGATGAACTCTTATCAATGGAGGATCTGGAGGTGGAATGGAGAAGAGCAGGCTCAGAGACTCTGGTTCATCTGTATCAAGATGGTGAGAGTCGACCAGAGTCCCAGCAGCAGGATTATCATGATAGAGCTCATTTCTTTACTGATCAGATTCAACATGGAAACTTCTCCCTCCGTCTGGACAATCTGACAGCTGAAGATGAGGGAAAATACACCTGTAAAGTTCACAGTCAAAATGATTCTGGAGAAACTGTGGTTCAAATAAAGCATGGTGAGTGAGAGCCACCTGAATTCTGTTGAAAAAAATGTACTTTATGGAATTTAACCATGAAGATAAACTTATTCTTCCAGCGCGTTTGCTAGTATCAGGATCAAATGTGTCTATATCTGCGTCTGTTGGTGAGGACGTCACTCTGAACTGCTCTGTGGACTCTCACATCACACCTGAACACATTGAAGAGGTTTCATGGAAGAAAACAGATGAAGATGAAGATATTCTAGTTCTTCTGTACCAAAACAATCAGACTTTATCAGATTCATCACATGAGAGATACAGAGACAGAGTCGAGTTCTTCACTGCAGAAATCCCCAAAGGAAACTTCTCTCTCAGACTGAAGAGTGTCAGAACGGAGGATAAAGGAGTTTACATGTGTAAAGTGTTTTCTGGTGGACTTTCAGCCAATGCAACTGTAGAACTGGAAAGACTGGGTGAGTACCAGATATTATTATTATATATTTTGTTTATATTCCTATTTACTAAAATAATAATGGTACACTTCCCCTCGCAACACAGTGCACACTAAGATCTTGACATTATTTAAAAAATATTAACTCTTTATGGTCAGAGATAAGGCAATATATACACCATGACTCCTTTACTGAGTAACTGATGTCTGTCTGACAGGTTTCTCTGTTTCACACATAATGGTGTTGATTCTCTGTATTTTGGCTTCTGGTTCAGCACTTCTGCTCTGTTTTATTATCTACTGCAGAACACCTATTAAAGGTAAGTGTGTAACAAAAATAATATTTAAATGAATATTAGGCTACTCAAAGATAGAAAAAAAATCACTGATAGTTAATGTAATCCCATAACTTTAAATAAGCCAGATGTTACTATATAAAGAGGATCTAAAGAAAGTTGTATTAGATATTATTTTACACACCTGAAAAGACACTAGTATCACAAAACAGTTGATCATCTGAAGATATCTGTAAATGCAGCTCCCTTGTTTTTTGTTGGCTGCCGTCCAGTGCTACGTCGTTTAATTAGAAAATGCATTTGTGCCCATTTGTGCCCCCATGGGCGTGCTGGTCTAAAAAAGAGGTGTGTTCAGGCACACTGTTGGCATATTGCTATTTTAAGGAGCTGAAAATAGACTGTGTCATAGACCAACTCAAACCTAGTCTAAAGTCTGGCGCAATGTTTTCTCTTTGTTATTTAAAGAGCGTGTCAGTATAGGCGGGTCCACAACATGCGTACATGCTGCTTATTAAACACAGGGACGCACAGCAGCACACAAACATGGCAAATATAAAAAATCAAAGGATTGCATGTCACAATGGATAGTCATCGCATTTATCAGAATTAGGCTATTTACTCGCACACAAGCAGCTCAGTTTCATCTCGGAGATGCGTTCTGTCTTTGCGCTTGCCAAATTCCACCATGTAAATAGCAAATCCGTCATGGCATGAGCACAACTGTCTCTTAAAGGGAATGGAAGATGAGACTCTGATTGGTTTATTGCATGTTACACCCAAAAAACACCCATTACACATTAAGAGAATAGGGAAAACTCGTTTAGACCATGCACCCGGGCGCGACAAACTTTTTTGCCGTCGTTAAAGTAGCAAAAATGGATTTGGACACGCCCTGAGTGCACCTGCGCCATGCACTTTACACTTTGCGTTTAGATCATTAAAATAGGGCAGTTATAGTTTAACTGTTTTAAAGTCTGAGCTTATTTTATCATTTTTAGCTACAGATTACCTAAATAAAGTGTATAAACATTTCAAAACATTCAACTTACATCATCACAAACTTGTATTGTATAATGGGCTGCTGCACACAAATAACATGCAGATCCTCCACTCATGTAACAGAGAATATGCCCCTAACCAAAAAGTTTGCATATACACTAAAGCTCCATTGTATGACAATCACGTAACACTGAATGGCATATTTACATAGACACGACAAACATGAATGTAACCGTAGAGAATTCACAACACAGCCTTTACAGGAAAATATCAGACCAAGCACTATAGCAACATGAGGGCTACTTAAATCAAACACTAAGAGTCACATGACAAGAACAAGCCAATAAGCAAACAACTGAAAACAACACGACAGGACAATAACCAATGAGAACAAGACAAATGAACAAGACAACCAATCAGAATATGACACATACAATAGGCAGGACACCATGAGGATAAGGGAAAACACATGACAGGAACATGAAACCAGGCAAAATATCAAAAGACATGAAAACCTAAACTAAAAACAAAACCCAAACCCCACGCTACAGTGATAAGTTACACAAGTTTAAACATAAGTATGTTGATTAGTTTGTGTTCAACTCCATATGGATTAGAAGTAAACCTCAACCCTGGTTTTATGTATTATTGGACTAAGCTTCTCAGGAGGGTTTTTGTTTGTTTTCTGTATGTATCTCTTTGTTTATTGAACGCAGTCAATGCCCATTTTAGGACTTATAAACGTTTAATTTCTCTTGATAAAATAGTCATTAAATATTTCATTTTAACTTCATCTACCATGTGACTGAATTGAGTTATTTTGTCTTCTCTCTCCACACACAGTCTTTCGACTTCAAATGTTTCTAGTTGTCTGTCCAAATATGATCATGTTTCTTGCTTTTGTCTTCTGGGGTGTTTCTGAAGGTGAGTGTTTCGATCTAAATTGTTATCAATACATTATGATTAGGGTGACCATACCTCCCATTTCTTCCCAGGACAATCCCGTATTTCAGCTCTTTTTTTTACTGTCCCGAATTTAGAAGAAAAAAAAACATGTTTTGTCCTGAATTAAAAAAATATATATTTATGACTGTTTGATCAGCAATCTGTAGAAGTGTCCTGTCACGGACAGCCTAATTAAAGGTAAGTAATTACCATCCAATTACAATTCGCATTTTTTAGTGGTATATTATTTACAATAAGTGCAAATAGCTATAGATTCCATTTACATCATGTTAAAATAGCAGGATTTTCTGCTATTTATACTACTTATTGCAAATAATGACAAATATCTGCACCTCAGTGTAGTACATTTATAAAACAGTATGCAATAATATCTCATTAAGTATAAATTGTAATTTTAATTCAAATTATTAAATGGATGCCTCCCTTATTGGGACAATAAAGCCCTCCCTACACATACCCTAACCCTATCCGATACTCTATTTCCTTTTCAATGAAAGTAAATGATTTTCTGATGTGATTTGAAATTTGAAAAGGGAGAAAAAAAGTTTGCCAAAAAGCAGATTCAAACCTGGGTTGATCACATCAAAATGAATACAACATGTTTTCCAATCTGCACCACTGCAGCTAACAAGTGTTGATTGTTTTTTGTAATGTTGAATGCGGAGTTAGTGTAAATAGACACTCCTTACGTTATTCATTCGGCCTTAAAATAAATACCTGTCTGTCTCATTAATGTTAATCAAACAACAAAAGATGTTAAAGTATACATTTTAAAACTACTGTTAGAAAAACAAATGTATATAATATGTGATGCGATCTGGGAAAACCCTTTTTCTAAAATTAGGGTTTAATTCAGTTATTATTCTATAACATCTTGTCTATCATCTAAAACATACTGACAAAATTCACTTGTTTAGTGCAGAAAAATAGCGATTTATTGCAGCAAACAGAAAAGACAGTCTTTCTCTCATGTCAAGAATATGCTGTGGAGATGCTTTCTCTTAACACCACAAAACAGTTAACCTGTCGAAAGCAATCACGTAAAGGTGTATCAATGCAAGTTTCCTGCCAGTCCTGTGTAAACTACGGCATGCACATTTTTACTTATTTATTTAATTTTAATATCGCGAGTTGGCAGAGTGCAATAAAAAAAAAAAGAAATCAAGCTGCTCACTTATGCCGTGTTTCCACCGCAGGAACTTTACCCAGGAACTAGGGACTTTGGCCTGGTACTCGGTGTGTCCACCGCAGGAACCAGGAACTAAATAAAGTTCAGGGTAAAAAAATGCCCCCCAGAAAGTCCCTGCTGGCGAGGTAATACTTTTTCAAAGTTCCGGAACTTTCGGGGGCGGGACTTGGGCGCTAAACATGCTGATTGGTTGAGTTCACGCAGCATTGGTTGAGTTTAACCACCATTTATAGGGCTTGGGTGTTGTGACGTCATTACTTGGCGTGGCCGCCATGTTGACAGCCTCCTTTACTGCTACTCGGACTACTGCGCAGTGTTTAGACATACTCCCTCTCATCTGTGTGTCTTAATTTGATTAATTAAAAATCTATTTTAACCATGGTAAACCATTGCTGTATTGTGGGGTGTAATAGCGCAACACATAATCGCCATAGGTAAAATAAAATGAGAATGGATTAACTTTACACCGCTTTCCTGCTTGGAGGCGCGACCACGGAGACCATAACATCTGAATATTAATTTATATAGCTTAAGTCAACATTGAAAATAAGGAAAGTTTCTCGGGTTACTCATCCAAAATACGGGAAATTTCCACATTCATCTTTTTGTTGCTATCCCTCTGCTCACAGCAAAAATTCGTACTACAAAACTGCTGCATTAATTAACGCTAAGCGATTTGTGAAGCTAGGTCTAACGTGACTTTAGTTACAGATTGGCGTGAAATCGTGCTCTCACAACAACCACGCTATCTTAAAAAGCCCAAAATCATGCCAAAGCTTGCTTTTAAGTAAGCAAAACGATGCTTTGAAAACATCTGTTTCACTGGAAGGACAAGGAGTAGCAACAGGATTATAATTTCAGTCGTGTGGAGATTTTTCAGTGGAAACACGGCATTAGACAATCTTTCTCGCTTCAGTCTGCTCAATCGTGGTGGTGTCAGTGCCCTAAAAGATGTTATAATGGACTATTCCACATCACATGCTTTTCTAACTACAAGGTACACTATTCGTGCTATCCAAACATGCAAAGGGTGATCAGAAGTTCAGAGACTATGCCCCTTCATAATAAACAATGGACAACTGTCCTCTTCAGGGTCTGTTTGTGTAATGATGCAGTATAGCGCTCCTGACAGACAGCGATTGTTAAGTGAAAGTGAAACCCGTCTCACTTTAAACCCGTTTTCCTCAAAATTCCATTCCAGAAAATCATAACTATCAGCCAACTTCAGATAGCCATAACTAAGCTTTTACATGATTGCATCACATATTTAATGTGTAGCTTATCTATTGAATTATTCTTATGGTTTGTAATTTGCTTAAAGCTGCAGTCGGTAACTTTTGATGCTCTAGCGGTTAATAAACAGAACTGCTTGCGTGTTGCGGAAGGACATTGTAGCCAGATCTACTTCTCTCTGTTTATGTCTATGAAGAATCACAAAGGTACTAGGTTACTCCGCCGCGGACCCCTGAAGCAATCTAAAATAGTCTGAATATAAACACTTATTATAGGTGTACCCTAGTGATTCAGGACAGGCTAAAAACACGGTTTGGAAAATGGATTCATGGTGTACTCGCTTATTATAAGTATACAAAATGTGTTTATATTCGAACTATTTTAGATTGCTTCAGGGGTAACCTTTCATAGACATAAACAGTAGCTCCGGCTACAATGTCCTTCCGCAACACGCAAGCAGTTCTGTTTATTAACTGCTAGAGCGTCAAAAGTTACCGACTGCAGCTTTAACATAAAAAAATAACTGTATATGTGTATGTATGTAGGCTATATATATATATATATATATATATATATATATATATATATATATATATATATATAATCTACATTATATATATATATATATATATATATATATATATATATATATATATATATATATATATATATATATATAATAATAATGTAGATATCATAAAATAAAATTTCTCATATCGTCTTGTTTGCTAACACAGCAGTTACTCTCATGATTGATATCTTGTTTTGTTTCAGGGTCCCTGAATGAGTCGGTCTCTTGTAGTGCTCTTTATTTTCTCAGGCCTCTTTTGTTACTCTGGGTGGCTCCATATGTAAATGAGTTCACAGGTATTATTTCTTTATTATTTTCTGAGTTTATTAGAGGACATCAGTATAAGAATCATAATTCACATAATTGCTATTATTAACGTAGTGTTTGAGTTTCAGCATGTTGATGTTGTGTATGATATTGTTTTTTGTTTTGACAGACAATATTAAACAATGGATTCTGAAATACAGTTTTAGAGCAAAATATGTTTTCTTCTCAGCTGTTATTTTTTCAGGTAAATAAATCCAACACATTAAGCTCAAAAGAGCGACTCTGAATATCATATCCAATCTGTCTTATAGAAGAGCGTGACGTCACGGGCGGGATGACGTAAGCGACCAGGAAGCTATAAAGGCACGAGCCGCGCAGCTGAGTATTTCAGCAAGCGCTCTGTGTGTGTATGTCATTCTGTCTTGTCAGTCTTATTTATTGTTGTTTGTCACTATTAGCTCCTCAAAGAGTAAGCAATAGTCAAAGAGCAAAGCTAAGACGAGACATCTGAAAGGCAAATCCAGATCGCGTTTCAGATTGTGTGTTCATCACGAGTGGGAATACACGGTCTGTGGGCGGTCTGCCTTGGATCGAGGCACGTTGTTTCGGCTCTTGAGGGAGCCAACTGCCTGCACTGGTACAAGCCAGTGTGGACGCTTCGATCTCGAGGGGGAGTCTTCACCAGCATTCCTCGCGGTATCGGTCCCACTTTCGCCGAGGCAGAGCGGCGCCTGCACTCGCTGGGTTCGCAGATAAGATCTGCTGGAGGGTACAAAGACGGGCGTGTCCCTATCTCCTACCTCACCCGCCAGATCTGCCCGATCTCCGGGTGCAGAAGCCCGAGTGCTCAGTCCTTCCCCCCGAGTGACGGCTGTGATGCACTGCCTTTTTTTCTTTGAGAAGATTGAAACGGAGGGCGTCGATGAGCTCGCAGTTGCACAAACATAAGTTGTATAAACATCAGTTGAACAGACAAACAGTTACACAAGCATCAGTTTCACAAGCATATTATGCCTAACTTTATAACGAGCAGCATTAATGAGGAGCACAGCTCATGCAGTCAGCTCTCGAAAAAAATAAGGGGGCTGACTGTGCTTCTCGCATATCTATGGACGGGATGAAGACGGCTCTGCCTATCTCCACCCGTATTCCCTAGATTTAGAGTTCATTCTCGAGGTTCGGAAGCACGCGCTTCCTTCCCCCTCTGTGAACTCACAGCTGCAGCTACTTATCTCTGAGGAGATTAATATTGTTTGTGTGAGTAAGCGGCTGGCGTGTTGCTGAGGCAATGCGTGTATTACATCATTTTCAGTTTTGATGTAAATCTTACCAAAACCAAACCGATTCTGAGGAATTAATTTCAGTATCTATCTGACTATGAGAAGTTAGATATGAATTATACCAACAAGGCAGACTGCGTTCACGCCCCTTGTACAAGCTGGCGCACTAGATCCTTGTGTGGTCCCAGAGCAAACTCCTCTCATTAAGAGCAGTATATATTCCTGGGAAACTAAATGTGGGAGCAGACATACTGTCGAGGCTGGTGCTGAGGCCCGGGGAATAGAGGCTTCACCCCGAGGTGGTGAAGCAGATATGGAGAGTTTTTGGCAGGGCTCAAGTAGACCTTTTTGCGATTCAAGAGACATCACAATGTCCCCTTTGGTTCTCTCTAGTTTATCCAGCTCCTCTGGGACTGGACGCTATGGTACAGACCTGGCCAAGGCTTCGTCTGTATGGCTTTCCCCTATTGATCTGCTCCCGAGAGTTCTGGCGAGAGTACGCTGGGACGGGGTCCATCTGTTATTAGTGGCCTCATTCTGGCCGGGCCGAGTATGGTTCACAGACCTGGTCTCGCTCCTCGACGGCTCTCCATGGGAGATACCGATCAGGACAGACCTACTCTCACAGGCGCAGGGTACGATAATTCACCCTCGCCCGGAGTTGTGGAAGCTGTGGTGTGGCCCCTGAGGGGGCACAACTATTAGCAGCTGGTCTCTCAACCGAGGTTGTTGGAAGACACCACTTAGTTACACGTTTCCTCTGCGGTGCGCTGAGGCTGAGACCTCCAGTACGGTCCCGTGTTCCCCCCTGGGAATTGGGTGTGGTGTTAGAGGCTCTCTGCAAATCTCCATTCAAACCGATTCAAGATATCTTGCAGACATCTGACTCTTAAAACTGCCTTAACGTTAGCCATTACCTCTCTGAGGAGAGTAGGAGATTTACAGGCCCTCTCTGTGGCCCCTACCTATCTTGATTTTGCACCTGGCCTGACCAAAGTGTTCATATACCCTCGAGCGGGATATGTTCCTAAGGTGCCCTCTATCACACCCCAACCTGTAGTACTGCAGGCCTTCTGTTCTCCTCCCTTTCGGGAGCCCAACCAAGAGAAGCTAAATTGTGTGTGTCCAGCTCGAGCACTGGATGCATACATCCACAGAGCTGCCATGTGGAGAAAGACCAACCAATTGCTTGTATGCTACGGTCCCCCCAAGAGGGGTTCTCCTGCTTCTAAGCAGACTATTAGTCATTGGATAGTCGAGGCGATCAACTCCACCTATGAGTCCTCTGGTCGTCCCCCGCTGTCGGGAGCCAAGGCCCACTCTACTCGGGGTATGGCGGCCTCCAAGGCCTTCCTAGCAGGTGTATCCATGCTGGAAATCTGCAATGCTGCGGGGTGGTCCACGCCCTCTACGTTTGTTAAATTCTATGGCCTAGACATGCCAGTCACTCCAGGCGCTTCTGTCCTCTCGCCCTAAGCTGTGCTCTTCGGATACACACTAGGCAGGGGTTTGGTAGTCTGGCAGCGTTGTTACTCATTCCCCAAAGCGCATTTGACGCAGCTTGAGTTCCTGAAGAGGAACATCTCTAGGTTACGTATGTAACCCTAGTTCCTCGAGGGAACGAGACGCTGCGTCTCGGAGCCATACCCCCGGCACCCCTGCTGGCGCTTGCTGGTACTCGAAGCTGAAGCCAGCTGCGCGGCTCGTGCCTTTATAGCTTCCTGGCTGCTTACGTCAACCCGGCCATGATGTCACACTCTTCTATAAGACAGATTGGATATGATATTCAGAGTCGCTCACGCTAAACGCATTCACCAAAGGACATTTGACACAGCGTCTCGTTCCCTTGAGGAACTAGGGTTACATACGTAACCTAGAGACGTTTTTTTTGTGATTATTTATGGCTTACTTATTTGTGTTTCTATTTGGTAATTTTTGCTTTTTAAATCTTATGTTTTTGTTTTTCTCTCTTTTCAGTTCTTTTCAAATCTGCCTGGGATAAAAATCTAAATTATGCCATATTAGAGAGCATTGTGATAACCGCTCTCTTTGTTATAATGCTTCTGTTGAACATTGTCTATGTTATTTTTGGTGAGTATTTCTGTATGATATCTTTCATAAAGTACCAGTGACTTCTACTGAGAAATTGTGATGTATTAGATCAGATACGACTTAATCAGATATCAGATACAAGCCCAATACAAGATGAGTTTAATTAAGATGTTTAACACAATCATGATAAAGAGAAAAATTTAAGCAATAAAGGGCAGACATTTCTCTAAATAAGTAGAACTGTGTTTAATCAGTAAATGTGTGTAATCTAAATTTCAGGTTCTGATGCAAAGATCCTTTTATGAATTATTGTTGTTGTTTCTGATACAGCCTTGACTACATTCATTGGGAAATCAAGCGAACGTATCGATACCATATTCAGATTTTTGGCTAGTTCAGGCTTTGACCTTCAACCTTCACTACTAATCATCCTCCTGATTTATGGCTTTGGATTGACCAGAGCAGGTGAGTTCACCTTCATGAAATATTCATATTCACATATAATGGTACAAGCAATACCAGCAATTAGGTACATTTTTGGAAAATTAATTTGGTCATTTAGACATTCAGGACTGCTCAAGGAATAGTGTTACTGCTTTTAAAATAATTTACTACACTTGCTAAAGAATTTCACTTAAATGTAAAACACCCAAAACAAACTACATATAAATGTTATGTGTAAGAAACAGGGAGGGTTGTAACAACCTTCACTGTGCTTCTGCTGGACCCACAATTATTATATAGAATGGGGCAGTGGTCAGTGGACAGAGTCACTAACACACACTCTGTAAGCGTTTTGTTGGATATTTTATGGTAATATGTATATAAATATTCTTCTGTTTTTCAGGATTCTTAACTGTTGCAATTTTACCAGTATGTCTCTTAGTGTCAGATTGCAATTACGATGTTTTATGTGGAGAGCGCATTGGTTGTAAGTATTTCCCTTTTTGTCTCACAGCCTAAATATAAAATTCCATTAAAAATCCAGATTTATTATATTGACAAATCTATTAATATACAATTTACATAAAAAAATTGCAGGTCCCACTATTTATGAAAAATTGAAAAACATAAGTCAGACAAACAGAGTGATAACAGACAGATGACGATTAAATCAGAAGTTAGCTTAGAAGGTGTGATAACTTTTTCAACCATGTTATCCCTATTTATTTATGTGAAAACTATAACCATTTTTGTGTATTAATTATTGTAATTGTAGGTGTTTTTTTTTTTTTGCTTTTGTTTTTTGTTTAGGTTCACCTTTGGTCAGGAGAGCAATGTGGCTAGTTTTTGTGATATTTTTCAATGTTGTAATGGTATATTCCAGCATCAAAGCACTGGAAAATGAAAAAGGTAGAGTATGATATGCATGATAATATCCAAAACAAATAAAAAATAAAATAAAATAGGAACTGAAATCTTAGTAGTATGATTTTAAACTAAAGTGCCTTAAAGTAATTTCTTATTAATTTCAATAAGAGCAGACATGTTACTGTTCCTATGATGAAGCCTATTATTTGTGTTCATTTGCAGATCGCATCGGATGGATCTCTTTGATTGCGTTTCTTCAGGTACTTTGGGCAGTGGTAGATTTTACACGCTCATTTGAGTATGGTACAGTATTATTAATCCACTTTTCACTAGATTATATTTTATCATATTTTACTGCATTGATTAATGTTTTAATCAATTGTTTTGTTATTCTTAGTTTTGATGTAGTAGTCCTATTGGCTACATAAGTTTCTATAAATTATTACTTAACTGGATTTGATCTTTCAGATTTGCATCATTTTGTTCCTGTGTATGTGTTTGGATCAGTTGGTGTTGTTTTACTGAACTCTGTTATACTGATAACTGAACTGATACTGAAAACAGGTGAGTGAACAAAACCAGGGGTTAATTTGGGATTTGCTATATGGATATCAGAACACATACACAATAAGCCATGAAAAGAACTTGATCATTACTCGTGCGCTGTCTGAGAAGCTGCTTTATGTGTGCATATTTCGCGTGCATGCTTACAGTAAACCATCCTGTAAACCATCCTTTAGAAAATGGGGAGTACTGAACAGTGTACTCTTTTGCTGCTTATTGTGCTTGAATGGTTTAAAAAAGAGGACTGTTTAAACTGGCAAGACTTATAATCACATGCAGATACATTTTGTCCACCATCCTGAGTGTATTTCAGGCTGAATATTGTTGAAAATATATGATGAATATTCAGCTGAATTACCAGCATAAGCTATGTACCAGGGAATGATAGCAGTATTTTTATTGATATAAAATTAATGTATATAACAATGTTAAAAGTTGAGCTTTTCAGACAGTAAGCAAATTAAAGTGTGAGCAGTTTCATTGATTATAACGGGTGTTTTTTGCAAGATGCTAAAACGATTGATATCAAGTAACGTTTTCTGTCTGTGAACGTTTTGTCTGCCTGCCACCTGTTCTTTTTTATATGTTTTCTTTTTCTTCATTAGTTGCTTTGTTCTTTGTGTGTTTATTTGTTCTTCAAAGAATGTGATTCGTTCAGTTTTTTATTTTTATTTATTTTTTTATTTAGGTAAAGGTGATCGTTCAGTTGGAGATCTTAGAGTCTTGGTCTTTTCCTCCGAATTCCTATTTGTTTTGTCTCTGCTGATTTTACTAATATTTGAACCCTGTGAGTACAAACTGAACATTATTACGGCTGACGACAATGAGATTAATTGCATTTACAGTATTTCTAATCTTGTGTTTTTGGTGTCTATTGAAGTGACCCCTTTAAAAAAAAAAAAAAACACATACAGTACAGCATGTGATCAATTATCTGTCTGACCTGATATTTGAAGGTCAAATAATAATAAGGATGTTAAAAACTTAGTTAAATCCAGAAATCATTTTTTATTGAGTCTGATATTTTAATTTTGATCAGATCAGCTTCCTAAATAATTATCTTCTCTGTCTCTGAACACACAGGTATCAAATCATGTCTGCAGTCACCTCGGGTGAGTGAAATATGTGTACACCTCATTGATTTGAGATTCACAGCTGACTTGCAATACAAGTATTTATATAAGACATTTTTCTTTCAGTATAGAACTTTGTAATAAAGAAATATATTACTGACTGCACTTTTTAAGCCCTCTAGTGGTTAAGAAAACAAAACTGCACAAGTCTTGTGAAAGTGAATTGTTTGTGATTCGGCTCTGAACGGAGCAGATGTATGAATAAATAAATCTGCCTTTTAGGGATGTTTCGATTTTTATGTTACACCGATCCAAGTCATTGAGTATCTGACGATACCGAGTCTTGATCCGATAGTTACATATTCCAAGTGTTTGGTGCGCAATTCAAGTATAATGAAGTTAATAAAGCCACTCCAGTGTATACAGAGTTGTGTATAGAGTAAAAGTAATTTAATATTATGTAATACAATATTATAAGATACACTCTCTCTATGCACACACTATAGAAAGAATTTGGTAGATGTAAACACGCACATTTATTCTTTCTGGTTTTAATGGCAACTGAGCAAGCACATTTGAGTGTCGTCTTTTCCTTTTAATGGTGATTGACAAACCCACTTAAAGGTGCATACCGTGACACCTACTGCACAACACTGACGTGACCGCTGATGTAAAATAAGGATCCGGCTTAGGCCTTGTCCACACTAATAGGTTTTCATTTGAGAATGCTTTTTCTCTCCATTTTGGCATTCCGTCCACACTGAGATCGCGTTTTTGCACTTTCACACTATTGTTACAGATGTGTTACTTTGTACACTCATATCACAGTCCTACAAAGATTTTTTTTTTGAGACTTTGAACATGTGGAGAATGCGAATTTAAGGTTTTCTGATGTTCAGTGTTGGTGAGACAAAGTCTGCAAAATGCATGAAAACGCTAGTGTGAACGGAGAGCTTTTTAAAATGAAAATGCCATTTTCAAATGCATCCGGATTAATGTAGACATAGCCTTAGGTGAGCTGATACCAATGAGTTAAAAAAAAAATTTGCCCCAATCCTGTTCCTTGAGATTGGCTCAGAACATTCCTAGTTTTTTTTTTTTTTTTTATACGTAGGTTAACATGTTACAAGTAACTAGTAAAGTAACTAATTACTTTTAAATGTATAAATAAGTAATGCAAGTTACTTTGCTTTCCAATTCACTGACACCTTTCACCATGTTGAGAGAAATTGGGAGTGAGGGGCAGATCATATGTTTCTTCAGCATGAGGCTTATTAATTCACTTTTGGCCGGAAAGGGCCTTTACAGTTGCCAGAAAGATTTGATATTAAAAATAAAATAGATCTAAGCAAGCCCAGTCCAAGAGACAAAAAGAACTGTAAAACGAATGTAATGCATTACTTTCCATAAAAAGTAACTGAGTAACATACAGAAGAGGATTAGGGCCAAGCAATAATAAAAAAATAAAACCATCTCGAGATTAAAGTCATTATATTGTGAGATTAAACTCATTACATTTCGAGGAAAAAAAGTCGAAATAAAATCTTGAGAATAAACTCATTAAATATCGATAATAAAGTTGTTGTATTTTGTGATTAAACTCGTTAAATTTCAAGAAAAAAGTCTAAATAAATTATTTTAGAATAAACTCACCACATTACACGCCATTAATGGTAATGGCGTACGGTTTTAATTTATCATAGCTGTCCATATGCCAGAGTGCATTTGGGTGAAGCCAGCGATAACCTTGCATTTGTCCACTGGTTGTCATTTCATGTTGGACAAAAGCGAGTAGCCTAAATCACGCAAATTGGACTGATGTTTTCTTCTAAAAAGACCTAGCCGCTTGCAAATGCATTTTAAAGTTTGTATGCTATTTACTATTCTGTCATAATTAGCTAAAGCTTATAGTATTTCATTGTTACTGAAAGAAAGTCTATAATATAGCCTGACTAAGTGATCCAACTCTTCCATGTCCTCTATCAGTAGGCTATGCAATGAATACTGATCGAATGCGTTATTCTCTACATTTCATTTCAACTTTTTTTCTCGAACTCAATGACTTTATTCTTGAAATTAAATGAGTTTATTCTCACGATTATTTCAAGTTTAATTTTGTAATATAATGACTTTAATCTCGAGATGGTTACATTTTTTTTTTATTATTGCTTGGCCCTAATCCTCTTCTGTAGTAACACAATAATATGCATTCGTTTAAAAAATAACTTTCCCTGACACTACCCACAGCCTAAGCTACTTTTCTCTATTTTACAAAGAAATCATATGTGTATGCTCAAATATGTATATACAAGCATATAAAATATTTATTTTTTCCCAACAGAATGCTGTGGAATTTAATGAAGTGATTTAATCCAGATCCTTAACACAGCAGAATCACATGAAATGATAACTCTTCTTAAGAGTGAAGATGACGCTGGTAAGAGTGACATGACGTAAACTCAGCTGGATTTGGTAGAATCACAAATATCATCAACATCAACAATGAGAGAAAACGGTCTCAGGTTACGTATGTAACCATAGTTCCCTGAGTAGGGAACGAGACACTGCGTCCTCTAGGGGGCGCTTTGGGGAACACCTCGTCGTGACCCGTGTCTGAAGCATACAATGAAAAAACACCAACTTGTTGGCCGTCGACAGCCTCCGACGTCACTACCGGCGCGACTATAAATCAGCACCGGGAGAGCACGTCATTATCTTCTTCGTCTGAAGCTTGCGTCCGAAGCATGGCAGAGAGCTAGAGGACGCAGTGTCTCGTTCCCTACTCAGGGAACTATGGTTACATACGTAACCTGAGACCGTTCCCTTTCGAGGGAACTTCGAACTGCGTCCTCTAGGGGGCGCTTTGGGGAACAGTATACCCATGCCGCCATGCTGAGGGGAATGCAGGCCAGAATCATAGCGAGCAATAAGTACCAACTCTACCATTACTATGGGAGTTGCCCCTGGGACGTTTAGACGGCTGTCTGTGACAGTACCCCTTATGGCCAAAAGGCCTAAGCTACATACCCAACTTAATTGTTAGGGCCTCGGCCCTGGGTAGAGCTGAAGGCTTGGAATCAGGAAAGATTCCTTTAAAGGGATACGGCTAAGAACCTAGCATTTGTACCAAGTCCTGCCTGTCACACAGGGGCTACCGCTAGCTTACGCATAAGCTTGCTGAAAGAGCTGTCTCAACAGTTCTCTAGTAGCAACACCCTGTTTAGATAGGTATCCGAGGATACATAGGTGGAGTGGCGCCCAAGATGAACGGGGCTTTTACCAACTCAAGAAAGGGCACGAAGCAACCGCGCGAAGCCCTCACCATATAGGATTTTAGAAAGAACGCAGAATACTAGCGTGCAAACTTACCACAGTGTGGATTTCAGAAAATGTGCAAAGACTACACGTGCACACTTACCATAGCATGGATTTTCAAATACTGTTCTAAGGAGGGGCTCTCGTGGCACTCTGATAGAGCAGCTCATAGATGGAATGTTGCATCTTAAAACAGTATGATTGAGAGTCATCAATTCGATCTATGGAAACAATACTGGAGCGCTCTGGAAAAAAAAAAAAAAAAAAAAAAAAAAAACAGAGAACTCCGTCTCGTACGAGAGGAGAACTCCGAGCTCAGAGTAGCGCACTCATAGGTGACCCATTTTTTGGAAAAAGGGGAGCGCTGCTAAATTACCACGAGAATCAATAGCCCCTCATGTTGAGAAAAGCGATGCTTGAGGTGTATAAACAAATACACACTGGCTGAATGGAGCCCAAGGAACCAGGGTCTAATCATCTCAAGAAAGGGAACGAAGCGTTACCCCTCATCGTACAAGATTTCAGAAAGTTTGCAGAGTCTTGCATGCAAACTTACCACTTGTGGATTTTTAGAAAGTGTGTTCACATACACACTGACCACCATGTGGTTTTGAGAAAGTACACAAAGCTTAGCGTGTGTACTTAAAGGTTCCTAAGCATCGTAGAGGAGCTGAATCTCACGGGAGAGGCAAGCTCAATTTTACAAACCTCGGGTGAGGGGAGCATCACCTGAGGCAGCATATACAAGAAGACTTCTGTAACTGCCACCTCCACTTCCCGGTAGATACGACAGCACCCTAAGCGGCCAGGAGACCCCTCGGGGTGACCTGGCCAGACATCCATGAAATTCCCTGCAGTGCTGTGCCAGGCCTGATGATCAAGGAGGCTCCCTCAGAAACCTGTGATCTCAGCCGCCTAATACCGGAACATGAAGCCGGATGGCTGCTGCTGACGAATGTTTAGTAAACACTGTAACTGAGCACTGCAAAGGAAACTCAGACAGAGTTTATTAGTAGACACGTAACCACCAGCAATTAAATACACATAAGTATATACAGAGAGGGTTACATGTACTCACTCACCCTCCTACGCCGGAGCCCCGCTCAAGGGGTACCTCCTTTTAACCTGGACCATCAGTTTCAGGTTGGTTGCTATGGACATAGAACCATAAAAAAAATATTATAGGTCCAGCATAGGAGACTGTAATGCGAGAGGTTTCCACCTAACCTCGATCAGGTGGAGAGCTGGTGGTTACAGGGGAATTAGGAAGGGGAGTATAAAAGCAGAAGTTAACCTTTCGAAGTCGATTAACGCATATACGCGTTTGTCTTTTCTTTTAGTAGATACCTCGGTATCATTCTGATTTGGACGAGAGCGCTGCCTCGTCTAGATCATACCTCTTAGGTTCTGCTTACCTCCTCATGACCCACGATTCCTCTAACCCCTGCCCGCAGGTGGGGGAGGAGCGCGAGTTGCGACACTAGCCTTCTGTGCCCATCTTTGATCCTCAGATCGAGACAGGCCAGGACCCCTATGTTGTTTGGGCTCAGACCTGGACCTTCGTGGGACGAAGGATCTGAAAGCAGCAGAGCGCGCCTTCGTCTCCCTGAACTTTTCAAATCGCCGCCTCAACGGAAATACCGAAAAGTTCAGAAGGCGAAACCTGAGCATCGGGCAGAAAGCATTTTCTTTCCTCCCGATGTCTGTTCATCCACAGATGTCTCTCCGCTGCCACCATGGCCGCCATAGTCCTGCCCCATGGCGGAGGCGGCCTGCTTGGTAGCATGGAGAGAGATCCATGGTGTGGCGCAGCTCAGCTACCAGATCGGAAAAAGGCCCCAGCCTCTATCCAGGTCTCTTAGCAGATCAGTCTGATATGCTTGAAGCACCAGCATTGTGTGTAATAAAGCCTCAGCCTGACCTGCTACTGCGTATGCCTTGCCATTTAAGCGAGATGATTTTCTGAAGGGGCTTAGATGGCAAGGAGGGAGAATAAGAGAGGAGGTTTCCCCTGCAGAAAGAAAACATTTTTCACATATAAAAATTTATAAATTATTTATAAAATTTTTAGCTCTTTCTACAGGGGCATTCCCTCCTAGCCGCTTTCACGCATCACCTCGATGTCGGCAGATTACTTTAATGCCGAAACCGATGGACGCAAAAAGAAAAACGGCATCTTTCATTTCTTTTTAATCTCTGTATGGAGATCATGCACAAATGAAAGGCTCACCTGAGCTGGAGGGTTATGGTCAAAAGGTAATTTTCGCTCAATAACCTCCAACAGCTCTACATACGCAGGGCAGGAGAATTGAGAAGGCTCAGCCTCAGCTTCTTCACCATCCTCAAATATCTCCTGCTTTTCCTGGGTAAAAACCCAGCAGAGCACTAACCTCAGTATGAGAAAGTGTTAAAGATATAACATCATCCTCCCAAGGCTCTCTCTCGTCCGCCGCCCCTTATTTTTTTGTTACGATCTCGAAAGGGAAAGTCCCTCTTTAAACCATTCAGACAGATCCATATGTATTCTCACGAGCTCATTTTCTTTCCTGCCTCAGCGTGGACAGATCCTGAACCGCGGGAAGCAGATGGCTTGCCTTTTTTTTTTTCTTTTTAGAAGAGAGACGAACGAGAGCGGAGCTTTTTCCATTGAAAAAACGCTCATAGTGCACGCAGATTGCCTCCTCAAAGACATCGCGTGCGTGCTCTTTACCCAAACAAATGACGCAAAGATCGCGTGTGTCATCGGGTGTCAAATAACGCCGACACGGATGCACACATCGTCTAAACGCTTGCTAGTTGTCGCCATGATAAACAGAGAAAGATCGCCCTTACCGGTTCTTTCAGATGCACGCTTCAAACAAAACAGTCAGTTGAAGATGAAGAAGATAATGACGTGCTCTCCCGGTGCTGATTTATAGTCGCGCCGGTAGTGACGTCGGAGGCTGTCGACGGCCAACAAGTTGGTGTTTTTTCATTGTATGCTTCAGACACGGGTCACGACGAGGTGTTCCCCAAAGCGCCCCCTAGAGGACGCAGTTCGAAGTTCCTTCGAAAGGGAAAGATGATTTAATCTAGAACACTGAGTGTTCGATTAAACTCAAACAGACCTCAGTGTTGTTTTGATTATCATGCAGAATTCTTTTTTTATTATTCTTAATATTCTTATTATTATTATTATTATTATTATTATTGTTTTACTGTGAACTGGCCAGGATTTATAAATTGCCTTAATTGTTTGAGTTTTGTCTTTTTCCTATAGGTATGCTCATACATCATATGTACACATTGGTCAAACTACTTTTCAGTCATTACCTTTAGAATGCATGAAAACAAAACCAAAACCTGGACATTTCTGGAAACTTGGAAATCCCCGCCAGAACATGTCTGGAAAAAGAGCATATATGGACATCCTAAGGCCGTCAGGCTGCTTCATATCATTTACCTATTTATCAAATGATGGGTGAAATGTTCAGATTTATGGTGCAATATTTATTTATTTATTTATTGAATTATTGATTTATACATGGGTGATTCTATAATTGGAGGTACATTTGGGGTTTCTGCTTTTATTTTAATTATTTTAATCATTTGCTACTCGTGGTTATGAATTTCAAGATGTTACAGTCCATAACAATATAATAATTTATCTAAAAAGTGTCTTAAAGACCTAAAAATCATGATTTCTTGTCCAAATGAGTCAGTGCATTTTTCCCCCATAATGAATCGTGTAATCAAAATATTTTCTTTTGGTAATATTTCATTCATTTTGTTTATTTGTACAACATTAAATTCTTTAAAAAATATATACAGTACAGACCAAACGTTTGGACACACCTTCTCATTCAAAGAGTTTTCTTTATTTTCATGACTATGAAAATTGTAGATTCACACTGAAGACATCAAAACTATGAATTAAAACATGTGGAATTATATATGGAATTATATACCTAACAAAAGGTTCTTCAAAGTGGCCACCTTTTGCTTTGATTACTGCTTTGCACACACTCGGCATTCTCTTGATGAGCTTCAAGAGGTAGTCACCTGAAATGGTCTTCCAACAGTCTTGAAGGAGTTCCCCGAGAGATGCTTAGCACTTGTTGGCCCTTTTGCCTTCTGTCTGCGGTCCAGCTCACCCCTAAACCATCTGGATTGGGTTCAAGTCCGGTGACTGTGGAGGCCAGGTCATCTGGCGCAGCACCCCATCACTCTCCTTCTGGGTCAAATAGCCCTTGATGCCTTCAGTGTGACTCTACAATTTTCATAGTCATGAAAATAAAGAAAACTCTTTGAATGAGAAGGTGTGTCCAAACTTTTGGTCTGTACTGTATATATGTATCTTTTTTCTTATAAAAGTTTGTGTCCATAAACAGGGGCCAGGATTTCATATTTGTGGTGGCAAAGAGGGGGTAAGAGCACAATGAGGGGTGGCAAATAGAGATCAGTGTTTGTACTCCCCATATATTCGATTCCCTAACACCAGTGTTGGGGAGTAACAGTTACAGGTGACTGAATCACGTAATTTAACTACAAAATAAATGTAAGTGCAATCTATTACAGTTACTAAGAATTTACTAATTTTTTATTACAAACCCAATTCCAAAAAAGTTGTGACACTGTACAAATTGTTAATAAAACAGAATGCAATGATGTGGAAGTTGGAAGTATCAATATTTTATTCAGAATACAACATAGATGACATATAAAATGTTTAAACTGAGAAGATGTATCATTTTAAAAGGTAAAATAAGTTGATTTTAAATTTCATGGCATCAACACATCTCAAAACAGTTGGGACAAGGCCATGTTTACCACTGTGTGGCATCCCCTCTTCTTTTTATAACAGTCTGCAAACGTCTGGGACTGAGGAGACAAGTTGATCAAGTTCAGGAATAGGAATGCTGTCCCATTCTTGTCTAGTACAGGCTTCTAGTTGCTCAACTGTCTTGGGTCTTCTTTGTCGCATCTTCCTCTTTATGATGTGCCAAATGTTTTCTATGGGTGAAAGATCTGGACTGCAGGTTGGCCATTTCATTACCTGGATCCTTCTTCTACGCAGCCATGATGTTGTAATTGATGCAGTATGTGGTCTGGCATTGTCATGTTGGAAAATGCAAGGTCTTCCCTGAAAGAGACGATGTCTGGATGGGAGCATATGTTGTTCTAGAACTTGGAATTCCCTTTCAGCATTGATGGTGCCTTTCCAGATGTGTAAGCTTCCCATGCCACACGCACTCATGCAACCCCATACCATCAGAGAAGCAGGCTTCTGAACTGAGCACTAAAATTTTGATTCGTCTGAGCACAGAACAGTTTTCCACTTCGCCACAGTCCATTTTAAATGAGCCTTGGCCCTGAGAAAACGCCTGCGCTTCTGGATAATGTTAAGATTTAGCTTCTTTTTTGACCTATAGAGTTTTAGCCGGCAACGGCGAATGGCACGGTGGATTGTGTTCACCATTGACTGTTTTCTGGAAGTATTCCTGAGCCCATGTTGTGATTTCCATTAGAGTAGCATTCCTGTATGTGATTCAGTGCCGTCTAAGGGCCCGAATTGTTTTCCGGCCTTGACCCTTATGCACAGAGATTGTTCCAGATTCTCTGAATCTTTGGATGATATTATGCACTGTAGATGATGATAACTTCAAACTCTTTGAAATTTTTAACTGAGAAACTCCTTTCTGTTATTGATCCATTATTTTTTGCCGCAACATTGGGGGAATTGGTTATCCTCTTCCCATCTTGACTTCTGAGAGACACTGCCACTCCGAGAGTCTCTTTTTATACCCAATCATGTTGCCAATTGACCTAATAAGTTGCAAATTGGTCCTCCAGCTGTTCCTCATATGTACATTTAACTTTTCTGGCCTCTTATTGCTACCTGTCCCAACATTTTTGTAATGTGTAGCTCATGAAATCTAAACTGAGCCAATATATGACATGACATTTCAAAATGTCTCCCTTTCAACATTTGATATGTTATTTATATTCTATTGTGAATAAAATATAAGTTTATGAGATTTGTGTATTATTCCATTCCTTTTTTACTCACAATTTTTACAGTGTCCCAACTTTTTTGGAATCGGGTTTGTAAATTAAAGTTACTTGTGAAAATGTTAACAGTTATAAAGGGGGTTACATATTATCAGTGGTGTCAAAAGTACTGGCATTCATTACTCAAGTAGAAGTATAGATACTAGGGTTTAAAAAGACTTTTGTAGAAGTTGAAGTATCAACTCAAGCTTTTTACTCAAGTAAAAGTGTAAAAGTACTGGTTTAAAAAACTACTTAAAGTATAAAAGTAAAAGTAATGTAAGGGGAAAAAAATGCCATTAAGAACAAAAGCTTAGGCCGCACCACAGGGGCCTATTGTACACTACCCCACCTTCTCAAAAAAACATTTTTCTAAAGGCCATAGGCCATAATGACTATAATGTTATATTAAAATGTTCATGTTGAAAAATTTGGGATGCACTAGGCTTCCTGTTTCAGCCGCATATATGAAAATACAAAAATGGTGTGCACATCCCAAACATCCAATTAGGACGCAGGTAGGGGTGTGCCGGTTTCAGAATTGGTGATGACGCTAACGTACATACGTCTGCTATGTCCAGTGTTGGGGGGTAACGAGTTACGAAGTTGGTATAGCCTACTTATCACAACATTGTCAATCGCATCGTCAATCGAAAACACTAATTTATTCAAACGTCTCGCTACCAAACTACCTACAGTAGCTTAATTTGTGGAGGACTAAGAAAAAGCACTCATTTGGTAAATGAGCCAGTGAGAAATAAAATCTTTTAAGTAGGGTCCAGTGCCTTTTTGATACTTTTAAAATGGTACCGGCTCCTAAACAGTGCCTGAACCGTTACTTTAAAAAAAGAACCACAAAAAAAAAACTATGGATAACTTTAAAGGTGCCATCTGTAATTTTTGGCAAAAAAAATCAAGTCATACTCCACATTCCATACCAGATGGGGGCAGTATGCCTCAATAAAGTGAATTGGTCTACTCTAGAATAACAAACGAGAAACGGCATAGTCTCTGTGCTCCCCCCTACTTTCACAACAACACTACAGCCATAGCCAAAGCCTAACTGTGCGTTCACACCGCCGGCGTCTAGAGCGTCAAAAATCGCTCTTGCCGCTCTGTCACGACGCTGCAGAAAGATTTGTGAGCGCTCAGACGCTCTAATGTAGATTGAATGCTTATTTTGTATTTAAAGTGGCCGCAAAGCAAACAAGCTTGTTGATCTCGTGCAGACTAACCACAAGGAGTTATAACCTCATTAAATATTGTTGTGGACGAAATATTAGGATCCTTTACTTAAAATGAACAATCTCAGACACCTTGGTCCACGTATCACTTTTAATTTATTTTTTTATGTCCCTGTAGGCAAACAGGGACACATCATAGATTAATACAAACGCTAAACAGCAATAATCAACCTGTCCTTTATTCTGCTTGAGAACTAATGTGCCAACTCTCAAGCATTCATCGTGAGACACACGCAATTGACTCTTTTCACACGATTTCACGCCACACATCAATTTTTTCACGCACAGAAAAACCACGAAGCAAAGAGGACACGGAGACCAACAGACTAGACAGAGCAGGTTAGTTATGATACATAGGGCTGTGCAAAAAATCGAATGCGATTTTCATGCACCTCTCATCAGTAAAGACGCTCCTTTAATTAGAAGTATATCTCCAGCATGTGCTTTTAGATCAGGGTTGCCAGGTTTTCGCAATAAATCCTGCCCAGTTGCTTCTTAAAACTAGTCCAAAACTAGCCCAATCGCGTTTCCGGGAGGTTCCCCGATAAAACTTGCTTCCCGGGGTTAAAATATAAATTTTGGGGAAGGGTTTCCCTGGTAAAATTAGCATTTTAGGGGCTAAATATCACGTTATTGGTATTGGGATTGCTTCAAACCGCGGACATGAAAAATAACCGCAGACTTGGCAACACTGCTTCAGGTGGAGCGGCAGTAACTGCACAGAGCCGTAGTCTACCGACAACTAACACAAAATCGCTTTCAAAATCGACAAAGAATCGCCTGCGATTTTAACATCGATGTTGTGTAGATTGTCAGTGAATTACGGCTCTGTGTAGTAAATGCCAACCAGTGTTGCCAAGTCTGTGGTGGTTGTTTTTCATGTCCGCTGGTCACAGCGACCCCAATATAAATAACGTGATATTTAGGCCCTTAAATGCGAATTTTACCAAGGCAACCCTGCTAAAAAAACTATATTTTAACCACGGGAAGCAATGTTTTATCGGGGAACCTTCTGGAAGCGAGATTGGGCTAGTTTTGAGAAGCAACTGGGCAGGATTTGTTGTGAAAACCTGGCAATCCTTATCTGAACACACGTGCTGAGATATACTCCTAATTACAGGAGCGTCTTTACTGATGAGATGTACATGAGTAAAGACATGCACAGCCCTATATAATAAAATGGGTAACGTTAAGTTATAGCTAGCTAATTATCAAACGCAGCTACGGTTAGCCATCGCTAACATTAGCACGTTTATCGAACAGCCTTCGATACATTTCTATGTTATAACTTCCCGAAAACAAATACACAAACATATAAAACAAACTTCTAGTGAAATACTAACAGCATCTAACTTGCAAGTTCGGAGTCGAACCTCATTTCTTTCAGGTCCATCAGTTGTCTCCAGCGATTAAAAGCATTGCCGATGTTTACTCTGGTATTCTTATCGGATTTGATTTGTGATTCCGAGCGCGGTTGTTTCCCTGTAGCGGGTGTTGGTCTCTTGCCAAGGGCTTCAGCTATCCTTCCGCTCTTTTCCCTGAAATGAACTAGTGGGCTGTACTTTCCACACGATTGACATCAGGTTCAAGTACACGCCCACAAGCCCTGCGAGTTATTCGTGTATTGCAGGTTGGCTGGTGGATATGTTGCCCGCATACCGCCTCCCACGGCCGAAACTGGTATTACAACACCTGTCGGGCCGGGGCTAGTAATGCTAATGCTAATTAAGGTTGATATCTCTGCAGCACTATAACTTGACATTTTTTTTATGACATCATCGCCCTTATTTCTTCTCATTCTTTTGATGCGTGTAGGTCATGTTATGGATATTTTTACATCAATTTCTGCATATGGCACCTTTAAAGAACATTAAAACTATTTAAAATAAATCCATAGCTTTTCAGCTTGGATGCTCTCATTTCCCAAGTTGTGCTTCCCTTAATCTAAGGCTAATAAATGTATTTCACAATCTGGGTCATTATTTAATACAAAACCACATATAATATTTCTACTGTATCTCTGTCAATCTCTCTGATATTTAGTTAAGATGAGTGCTTCATGTCACTGTCTTTCATCAGTTCTGTGAATTACTGTATGGTCATTCTTTATAAAGTAGCAACAATGTCGTTTTTAAAATACAGTACTGTGCAAAAGTCTTATGGAAAAATTTGTATTTTCACCCCAAAAAGGGTTTTAAGCCAGTTATTTATATCTTTTGCTGTAGTGTGTCAGTAGGAAATATCAGTTTGCCATTAATTTTAATAATAATCTAGTGCGGTTTTGAATGCACACGCAGTTTAACAACAGCAAAATTAATGTTTGGAAATGTAAACTGATATTTTATACTGACACTACAGCAAAATATATAAATAACTGGCCGAACACCATTCTTTTAAGTGAAAATACAAACGTGTCTAAGACTTTTGCACAGTAGTGTATGTATAAAGTATGTATGATTAAATTAAGTATATTTAAATAAGTGTAATTAAAGTATGTTTTCGTTCATATGTGTTAAGGGCTAGATTTTCGCTGGAGGAAACGGCTGTGGTGTGATGAGCGAAAACTTTACAGATGAGAAACCGACTGCTACCTCGTGACCTTTTGTAAACTGTATTTATGACAAAGAACTGCACAGATACGGATATTGAAAGATATTTTATACATATGGTAAAACAACGACTATTAAACCAGTATTCACACTAATACATTAAGCTGCAGGTAAATCTTACAAACCTTACATTAACCATGCTCTTGTCATCTAATAAGTTTAATTAATGTGCAGGCTAGATTCACTTATAATACTTCGTCATTAAAACACAACAGGGATTAACGAAATCATAACCACGAATTAACGTCGTAGTAATTAATAAAACTAGGTCACAAACTCTTAATTTGGCGGGAATTAATTACTAATTCATATGCAGTTCTCAATATGTAAACTTTGCACCGTTTAAACGTTATAAAATAAAACTTAATTAAATATCGGTACTCACCGTCTGATTGCTGTCCACGTCGTCCATCTTTAATTAGTGTTGATCCAGTACGGTAGGTGGTGCTGTCACAAAAATACTAGGGTCCTAAAGCTGCGGTCACAGAATTGCGTACCTGTAACTGCAGCCTCCGGTTGTGCAGGAATACCCTTCTCTGGGAACGAGGAGTGAGGCCAGGTGTAGTGATTGGAGATGAGCTACACCTGCGCCCCACCGCCAGTATCGAGTCCCACGTAGGAGATGGAAGGATATAAAACTGGAGCGACGACCGTGAAGGACGAGAGAGGACCAGGCCTGGGCCATTATTTTATGTTTTGGCTTTTATTTGTGCTCGTCAGTCGACGTGAGGGGCTGACGCGTTGTTTTGTTTATTTTTGAATATTAAAATTATGTTTTGATTGTGCGCTGGTTCCCGCCTCCTTCTTCCCTATGAATATGGAGATGTGTATATCCTTACACTATGCTTGAGCGCAGAATGCCTAGCCCATTATTACATTATATTAATCATTTAATATAACGTGTGTTGATTTAGAAAAAATCTTTAGTAGAGGGCAGGCCTATTTAGCATAAGGAAACAATTAAAAAAAAATTGTGATATAATGACATTACGAAAAGTTTGACCGCTGCAAATCACGTCGTTATTGGACTGCATTTTTTATGCATAAGGAGTCAAAGGGGTGTTGTATGTTTTTTTTTTCACCCTAATTGGACAAATTACGCCCAAAACTTTCCTGAAGTATTTACAGCTTGTGTTGCGAGTCTCGTGCAAGGAGTCTGACATGTCATTTTAGAACAAAGATGAAATGTTAAAAAAACGTGTGCATGGGTTATGTGTTTATTGGTGCTATATTGCACGTTAACCACCCCAAATAAACGCTGAAGAATCATTTTCTTTTAGAGTGTAACGACTCTGAAAAATAAAATTCTACCATAATCTAATGATGGTCTAAACGTGTAGGATTTTGTATATGAAAGATGCAATAGATTTGTGTAAAGAACGGACCAAAAATTAAGACTTAATTTACTGAATGTGGCTATTGTTTTTAATCATACATTTTACACAGATAGCAACAGACTCCGGGGCGAATCCGCCTTCAAGTCGCCTGCTCCGCTGTACGCTCGGATTCAATTCGACAACGCGCACAGAATATGCCAGTTTGCGGACCCGTCACAGACGCTGGGCGGATTCACTGACTGGACGCGCCTTTTTTTTTTTTTATTATCGTCGTCACTGAATCCTCCTCACCGTGGAAAAGACTTCTTTTACTGGAGAGACAAATTAAGATGGCGGAGTGAGCGGTTTAGTCTCAAGCAGGCTCCGGAGAAAAATTAGTTTTTCAAGTCCAAACTTTACCTAAATGAAAAATCAACCAAACCATATTGTAACAGTAGTGACTTTTATTTGTTTTTGACAAACGTTTGAACTTTTTGAGGAATAAATTGCACTGAAATTACTAACGAACAGAAAGATGGAAAAACATGGAGAAGCTGACATCGTCGACCATGCCTACTGCACCACTGTGCTGAGTGATGTGAGTGAAACGAGTGAAAACGAAATCCAAGAAATGGAACAGTCTTGTGCTAATCTCGAGGACGATCAAACTCCTGTAAACAGTCCTCAACCCAAAAAGTTGAGGAAGAGAGCCGCGAAGGCAAGGGAGGATAATGCAAATAGCTTTTTGCTAGCGATTGAGTCTGTGATGAAAAGATTCGACGGTCTAGATGGGAAGCTTGAAAACATTGAAGCGAGGATGAATAATGTTCAAGAAGCTCTGAAAAAGTTTGATGCCCTAGAAGTCAAACTGCAGAACATCGATGAACGCACCGACGCTATTAAACGAGCCACGGATGAAAATAAAGAAAACATCGAGAAGTTACAAAGACAAGTTGAGTTACTGGCGGCAGAAAACAAATCCCTGAAAGAAAAGGTGTTGGAAGCTGCGAGATACAAGAGGAGGTGGAACCTCAGGCTCTTGGGGTTACCTGAGAAGGAAGATGAGAAAACCAGGGACGAAGTCATAGGTATCCTTACGAGAGTGGTCCCCGTGTCTGTTGACGAGCTCCGCCGAAATGTTGACACCGTTCACCGTTTGGGGATAAAAGGTGCAATGAACAACAACATGCCAAGACCCATCATTATACAGTTTGTTTCGCGAACGGTGAAGGAAGAAGTGTGGAAGTTGTCGAGGGAGGCCAGAGTGTGCAAAGAGAAGAAGATCATCTTTAAAAAGGATTTCTCCAAAGAGGATCGGGAGGCGAGAGAGAAGCTGTGGCCACGGGTGGATGAAGCCAGGCGCCGCGGAAAGAAGGCTTTTTTGAAGGAAGGATACGCGATCATCGATGGGAAAAAGGTTTATCCTTGATGCATATATGCAGTTCCATAACTTCGATTGAAAAACTAATACGTTTTCAAGTGGTTGTTCCTCTGTTGTTATGGGCTGTTGAATAGACTGGGGGAAAAAGACTATGACTAAATAGGCCAATGGTGGTTATTTTTTTTTATTATTTTTTTTTTGACTGAAACATTTGGAGGTTTGGTTGAGTCCTAATATACTTTGGACAGAATTGCTCATTCCTGCTCTTTTGTTAATTCAAGAGCTTTTTCATTAGGCACTAACTTTATTTGTTTTTTAGTGTTCAATGTCGGTTTTGTTTACTTCTTTAAATGTTAGAGGTTTGAAAAATCTTACAAAGCGCAAGGCACTTTTTTTATTTTGTAAAGAACTTAAGGCAAATTTGATTTTTTTACAGGAAACACATTCGAGTACAGCAGATGAAAAATTTTGGAAACAGCAGTGGGGGGATAATGTTTTATATTCTCATGGAACCAATTATTCAGCAGGTGTTATGATACTTTGTAACAGGTTTACAGGAAAAGTAATTAGTCACGTAGGAGATAAAGATGGCCACTGGCTGATTGCAGCTATTGAAATATGCGACCAAAAAATTATTGTGCTTTCAATTTACGGATATAACAACAAGGTGAACAATAGAAGTATGTTAGAGGAATTGGGTAGGCTAGTGAATGAGTGGAAAGCTGTTCATATGACAGATAAAATTGTTATGGGAGGTGATTTTAACATTGCTCCAAATTCTTGGTTGGATAGGATACCTCCTAGAGGCCAACAACCTGAGAACAACGAAGTACTACACAATTTTTGTATTGAAACTAATACGTTTGACTATTGGAGATTGAATAACCCTACACTTTTGGAATATACATGGATTAGTGCTTCAAACGGGAACCAACGGTCAAGGTTAGATTACTGGCTTATCTCACATTCAATAAGTAATAATGTTCAGAAATGTGAGATAACTGCATCCCCGCTTACCGACCACTGTTTAATAAGCTTATCCTTGTTAGTAACCAAACAACCGTGCTCTTCTGGTAATATATGGAAACTAAATAATAGACTTTTATCAAATGATTCTTTTTGTAAACAAATAAAATCCCTCTGTCTAAAAGTAAAAGGATTGGATATGTCAAATAAAGGCAAGTGGGAATGGTTTAAATTTGAAACAAAGAGGTTGGCAATTGAAATGGGGAAAAGCATGTCAAAAACAAATAAACTAAAACAGAAAGAAATACTGATAAGGATTAACATACTCTGTGGTAAAACTAATGCTTCAGAGCAAGAACTAACTGAGTTGAACTCCCTCCAAAAACAGTTGGATGAAATTTATTTAGAAAAAGCAAGTGGAGCCTTTGTACGATCCAGGGCTAGATGGATCGAAGAAGGTGAGAAGAACACAACATATTTCTATGGCTTAGAAAAATCTAGACAATCTAAAAAAAGAATTTGTAAATTAAAAAGAAATGACATAGTCATAGAAGACCCTAGCCAAATAAATGAAGAAGTTCAACTCTTTTACTCTAACTTGTACAGCTCAGATTTCCTCAAAGAGGACTGTGATTCCTTTTTTACTCAGATTAAGAGTAACATTAAAAGGATTGTGGAGAATGACAAAATAAGGTTAGAAGAAAAAATAAACTTGCAAGAATTAGAAAATGCCTTGAAAAAAATGAAAAATGGGAAGTCACCTGGGATTGATGGCTTGACCTCTGAATTTTTTAAGTTTTTTTGGGAAGATATCAAAGAATTGTTATTGAATGTATTTATAGAATGTATGCAAGAAGGATGTCTTACTCCAACAATGAAAACTGGTATAATAACACTAATCCCCAAAACAAAAAAAGATATAACAAATTTAGACAATTGGAGACCCATTACGTTGCTCTGCAACGATTATAAATTATTAGCTTTAATATATGCAGAGAGATTGAAAATAGTAATTGATAAAATAGTAGATGAAACTCAGTCTGCGTTTATAAAAGGTAGAAGTATACATAATAATATGAGATTAATATTGGACATGCTGGACTATCAGTCTATTTTGGAATCGGAAAGCCTGATTTTATTTATAGACTATTTCAAAGCTTTCGATTCTATCGAACACGATTTTTTATTTTCTACGTTAGAAAATTTTGGATTCGGAAAACATTTTTGTTCAGTGATCAAAATGTTTTATAATGATATCTACAGCTATGTCTCCTTAAACCCAGGACTAACACCCAGAATAAATATAACTTGCGGAATAAGACAAGGATGTCCAATTAGTCCCAAGTTGTTCATTTTATGTACTCAGTTACTAGCATATCTGATATTAAATCATCCAAATTTTCAGGGTATAAATTTTTTTGATTACGAATTTCGACTCAGTCAGTTTGCAGACGACACTGTCTTCTTCCTTAGGGATAAATCTATGGTTAGCAATGCATTGCAAATAATTTCAATTTTTTCCAAAGCTTCAGGTCTTTGTTTAAATATGAAAAAGTGTGAACTACTTGCGTTATATGACTGTTTAGATACAGAATTAATGTCAATCCCTGTGAAAAAAGAAGTTAAATATCTTGGAGTTAAGATGGTTAAAGATGAAAAACAAAGAGAGGAAATTAATATGAAAGAAAAAATCGATCAAATACAAGTATCCTTAAACCACTGGCTTAGTAGAGATCTTTCTATTTTTGGACGTAACTTATTGTCCAAGGCTGAGGGTATATCCAAACTGATTTATCCATGTCAATCTCTTTACATTGCTCCAAAGAACGTGAGGAAAATTAACTCTATTATATATAAATTTATCTGGAGAAATAAGACCTACTATGTTAAAAAATCTCAGTTGGTTAAGGAGTATAATAGGGGGGGTATCAAAACAGTGGATTTTGAGGCAATGTTAGGAACATTTAAAATAAAGTGGTTGAAAGAGTTTCTATTGAAGCCGGATTCGATATGGTTTCACATTCCAAAAAGCATTTTCAAGAGGTTTGGTGGGTTAAACTTTCTTTTGAAATGTGACTTTGAAATTTCTAAAATACCTTTTAAATTATCTGAGTTTCATAAACAAGTTTTGCATCATTGGAAGATGGTATTTACCCATAACTTTACCCCTCATTGTGCCACCTTGTGGAATAATAGAGTAATTGTATCAAACAAAAAGTCTTTGTTCAACCAGCTTTGGTTTGACCAAGGCATTATCTTCGTTCATGACATTCTAGATATAAACGGTGAAATCTTACAGTTAAAAGAGTTTAGAAACAAATTTAATAATATTCAATGTTCTCTTAAAGAATATAAGAAAATCTGTAAATCTATCCCGGTGAATTTGATACAGCTGATAAAAAACACAATTAGTTTTTCTAATGTCCAAATCAAACTTCCAAACTTAATGATAGGAGAATTAAACATTACGGACAAAAAATGTGACAACAAATATTTAAATAAAGCTTTCAAAGGATATATATATCATGATTATGATAGGAAGACAAAACTTAAAATATTAGATAATCCAACGATTGCAGAAAAACATTGGAAATTTATAAAATGGCCAATTGCACCCAAAGTAAAAGAAATGCAATTTAAAATTCTTAATAACTACTATCCATCTGCGGAGACACTGAGGGGTAGATTTGGTTTTGAAGTTGACCCTTGTGATTTTTGTCATGAAAACCCAGAACGAACTGAGCATTTATTCTTCCTTTGCTCAGTTAGTAGGAAGTTTTGGCAGGATGTCCAAAGATGGTTACAAAATAAAATTAGTGAACTTGAACAATTTACAATAGAAGATATTCTTATTTATAATTCTAAACTGACCAGGGATCTTTCACTTTTGGTTAACCTTATCATCATTATGGGTAAATACCACATTCACATAAGTAAATGGAAAAAACAATTACCAAATGTAAACTGTTTTAAAAATGAATTTCGTATGTTATTATCCTCATTGAACCTTGTAAAAAATTCTAAACAAACTGTAGAAACTATTTGTTATACTGCTGAAATGTTTTTGATCCTGTAACACATTTTATTATGTGAATAATGCCTTATTTTATTTATTTATTTTGATTTATTATTTTTCATTGTCAAATCTGCATTTTGATGATGCCTTGCCCGGTTTTCTTATGCTGTTGTCTCCACGAGAGTTTGTAATAAACACTTTAATAAAAAAAAAAAAAAAAAAAGACTTCTTTTACTGTCTATGGGAAAAGCTGGAGTCGGCAGGCCGGTGAAGACTGAACACGGTAAGAATAGTTAAAATATGCTTTATTTGTACAGTTGTATCCTGTAAATTTACCGTTAATTGCTTTTTTTTTTTTTTTTTTTTTTTTATAATGTTTGTAATTTTTAAAAATGACTGTGGCCAAGTTAGCTCTTCAGTGTCATTAGCGTTAACTCAGATTTGAGTAAAAAAGTAATTTGGCAAATAATCTTTTGAGTAAAACGCTATTTGGACAGAATTTCTTTATCTTTCTGGGAGGTGGGGTGATTTAATGAGCTTTTTAAATAAGGTTTCAGTCCAATCCGACCTAAACGCAAATTTTCACTCCTTGTTAGGCCTAACATTACCTGTGTTTTCCACTGAACTTCTAGATGTTTGAGTCTATTTTTTTTTTTGTTTACATGACTTTTCTCCACCTCATGTAATGTTGTTTCAGATCATTATTTCATATCATATTAATTCATAATTAATAAGTTACCGTGTGTGTGTGTGTGTGTGTGTGTGTTTGTGTGTGTTCTGTTGCAGCTTACAACTCATTCAAGTGCCACCAGTGTGTTATTGGAGTATTTATTTTTTCTATTTCATCTTTCGTTTGAGGAAAGTAAGATTAAAAACTGTTTTAAAGTTGATTTTGTCAAATACTGATAATGGTCCACAACTACAGCTTTTACCATTTCAGAAGATTCATACCATTATTTCTTACCATATTAATTCATAATTAATAAGTTACCGTGTGTGTGTGTTCTGTTGCAGCTTACAGCTCATTCAAGTGCCACCAGTGTGTTTTTTGGAGTATTTCATCTTTCGATTTCATCTTAACTGAACATCTGAGTGAAGTAAGATTAAAAACTGTTTTAAACTTGATTTAGCCATCTATTTTGTCAAATACTGATAATTAGGGCTGGACGATTAATCGAAAAGTAATTGAAACCGAAATTCAGAACCTCTAACCGACGTAATTGACGTAAAACACAGAGACTGCGCACAAGCAGTGAGCCTTGTGTCTTCACTAAACTCTGTCAGTTGTATGTGTATTATGGTTTATGTGTATTAGCCTACGGTTTGCCAGTTTATACATTCAATCGATTATATGATCCGATGTGTATTATATCGAGCTACCGTGCTCGCACAGCTGCATTGTGGCACGAAAACAGAAACTAGTTGTAAGCGCTGTCCTGTGATTTATCACTAAAGTAGCTTAGAAACTCAAAAGTTATTATAGCATATATTTTTCTACTTTTGAAGGAACTATTTACAACCCACAACTTCACAATTAATAAAGAAATTATATAACTAATTCACACAAGCAATCGCTCTCATTATGTACTGGTACTTTGCTAATTTATTTTTATCTGATTTACAACAAGCAGAAAAATTTTATGAACCACAGATAAAATAACTGCTGAAAGTTAGCTATGTCATGTCAGATCACTCTTTCAAAAGGAAAAAATATCCCATCTTTAATAGTCAAGCAAATTTACAGTACAAACCTTGTAAGTGAACTATTAGGGCAAAACAAACAAACAAATAAAATAATCATTAATTAATAATTGAGGTAAAATGTTTAATTAAACAAGGTTTTGATTTTAGGTCATAATCGTCCAGCCCTACTGATAATGGTCCACACTACAACTTTTAACATGTACACGTGCCATTTGATTTCAAAATATTCCTACAAGGTTAAAAGTTTTAAAACCTATGTTTTAGGCTGTTTCTTAGGTTGTGTTTGTTATTGGAAACAATGTTTGCATTTTATATAACACTTTGGAAAGCAATGATGGAGTGTACATAGTATACAAAGAATTTTCAGATAAGTTTTTGTTTAAAAACCTACTTTTTAGGTTTACATCCTACTTTGTTGGTTTCACTTTCATGCATCGGCAGTCCTTATTGTTTGCAACCAGTGAGTTGCGAAAAAGAACAAACATTTTTGTTTTCAAAAAAAATTAAAAATACAGCAAGACTCGACAACAAAGACTGCCCGCTACAGCTTTTAACATGTAATAAATGTGGGCAGTCCTTATTGTCGAGTCTTGCTGTATTTATTTTTTTATTTTTTTGAAAACACAAATGTTTGTTCTTTTTTGCAACTCACTGGTTGCAATCTGTCTTTATGTTTCTGTAACATTTCTTTTAGATAAGATGAACAGAAAAACTGTTCCTGTCTCCAGCTCTACCTTAAGACGGAGGACCCATGTAGACGTAGATAAACGACTTAAACAAATTAGGGATATACATAAATGTGACTGACTTTCAAGTGACAACATAGAGGGACCTTGTAGATGTCAATAGAGAGCTTTTTGAAGAAAGTCCAGACAATCCAACTCATTCAGACACTGCAACTGGACTAGTCTTTAGTGAGGAGGAAGGTGTCATGGAGGTAGATGCAGACACACATAAGGGTTTCGTGATTGGCAGCTGTGATAGGCCGATTCAGACATCTGATTCAGAACATTCAGAAGATGAACGGCCTGAGACATTTTCACTCTCTGACAGTATTTCCAACTGGGCCATACACTTTGGCATTTCTTTGGTTGCTTTGACAGCACTATTGTGCCTACTTCGCATTTGCCATCCTGATCTTCCAGAGGATGCTAGAACCCTCCTTAAGACTAAAACAAAGTACACTATTCTAGAAAGGGCTGGGGGACAATAACACTATTTTGGTATTCTGTCATCACTTAAGAATACCCTGTCTAAATACATACTCACACTGGCAGACGGATTCAGTTTGAAGTTGCAAATAAACATAGATGGACTTCCTTTGTTCAAGAGCTCTAGTCTGCAACTGTGGCCCATCCTTGGTCTTCTACTGAGTGTTCCCATGAAAGAACCAGTAGTGATAGGTTTGTTCTGTGGACCAAAGAAACCAAGCTCAGCAAAAGAGTTTCTTGGAGATTTTGTTGCTGAGTTACAACAGCTTGAGAAAGGTTTTGAAATAGAGGGTAAGACATTGAAGCTCAAACTGGACACAGTGATTTGTGACACACCAGCCAGGTCCTTTGTTAAAAACACAAAGAACCACAATGGCTACCATGGTTGTGACAAATGTTCTCAGCCTGGAAAATACATTAACAGACGCATGACATACCCATATACAGACTATGCTCTAAGGACAGATGATTCTTTTGAAAACATGGTGGATGAGAGTCATCATCATGAGGGGCCACATCCATTTCATGGCAGTAGTGTTGGCATGGTTTCACAATTCCCTCTTGATTATATGCATTTGGTTTGTTTAGGTGTGGTTAGACGCTTGTAGAATATTTGGTTCAGGGGTCCTCTGAATTTCAGAGTACCTGCAAACATAGCAGAAAGAATGTCTGCTAAACTAGTAGAAATGCGTTCCTATATTCCTGTGGAGTTTGCCCGAAAGCCCAGATCGCTGAGGGAGTTAGATCGCTGGAAGGCAACTGAATTTAGGCAGTTTCTGCTGTACACTGGACCTGTAGTGTTAGGTACCTTTCTGGACCGAAATATGTACAGCAATTTCATGCTACTCTTCTCTGGTATTGCTATTTTAGTAAGTCCTAGACTATCCTGACACACACAGTATGCTCACACCTTGCTTAGATCTTTTGTTTCTCACTTTGGTTAAATATTTGGCAAAGATCATCTTGTTTATAATGTACATTTTTTGGTTCATCTGGCAGATGAAGTACAACGACATGGTTGTCTTGACACATTTTCTGCATTTCCCTATGAAAGTTACCTGAACAAGCTAAAATATCCATATCATTTCACAAACATCAGATATACTCAAGTGTGTTAAAGCTTCAGAGCTTGTCCAGAAATGTGTTGCTTTACCTCATAGGGATGGTTTTGTGGCTATACCCTTATTTCATATATTTTAGGAATGTCTCCCGCTGTGAGACAATGAGAAACAACAAAAAATCATTTTACTCACCCCCATGTTGTTTTCATTTTTGGGTGAACTAAACCTTTAAGGTTACAGAGGCTTATCAGCTTTTTCTGTTTTATTTTTATTTTTTATTTTTTAAATAATTGCCAGTTAAAAGGCAAAGGATGAAGCCATTTTTAGCTTGTCATTTTTTCCTGGGGAGAATGATGGTGTTTTAGTTGTAGCTCTTGTGTTCATAAATTAGCAGTAAGAATTGATGCGGTTGCACATTAGTTTTGACTGGACAGGTGTTTATGCAAAATTAGGATCAGGCACAGTGACAAAAGACATCACCATACATCACCACAAACACTGCAGTCTGAAACTGGATAACAATTGTAAGTACTTGTTCAAAGTCATTTTTATTTATACAGTATAGATTGTTTCAAAGTCACTTCGCAGTAAGTTGACAGATCATTGTCGATTCAGTTGAGCTTAATAAGGCCACATTTAAACTGTAATTCCGATTTGTTGACCATATCCATATATATATATATATATATATATATATATGTTTATTGGATGACCAGCTTACATCATCTTTTTAAAGTGACCCATATGCAATTACACTATGCACTTGGTGAAACAAGGTAGACGTACTGACCCAGAAAAGCTTATGCTGAAAAGAAAGTAAAAACTGCGTGATCAGCAAATCATTGGGTCTCATTCACTAACAATTCTTCTCAATAAAAAAACTTTCCAACTAATTCACAACACATTCATATGCCACAGCAATAATTGATTAATAATGACGGCTATAAAATGTATTTGATTAATAACAATTGTTTCAGAACTTCTTGAAACAAAAAAAGTTATATTTCTGTGTTGCTGTTTGTTTCTTTCCTTCTCGGTTAAGGATGTCTCACTTAATCGAGTTCGTGATCAACAAAACTGTAGCAGTGGTGCCACAAACGTGGTGCAGAGATGGAGTTGTCTATTGGCCAAAGTACACAAATGATGAAAGGGTAAACAGGGCAGTGAAAAAGGCGCCTGGACCTGACTGGAAAACATATGATGTCAGAGTTATTAAAAAATGTGGTATGCTATTTATTTATTTAAAGAAAAAAAATACTTTTAATCGGTCTCATACTGTTCTGTTGTGTATAATTGTTCTTTTTTGCTCTGATAATTTGAAACTATTGAAGTTTAGCACATATATTTAATTTTAAGATGACTACTTTGAGGCACAACGACTCTTAAAGAAATCTCTGATGTGTAACACGTCAGATCTACAGTCTGAAGAGGAAGAGGAGGAGATTAAACCTGTCACAGTGTCTGGGTGATGTTCCCTGGGGTTCCACTAGGTGTCCTCCTTCCCACAGTGTCTGCCACCTTATTAACTTCCTGTTCCCTTATTTGGTCACCTTCCTTCTTGTTTGAGTTAAGTGATTGTTCCCCACCTGTCTCCAGTTCCCTCATCACCTTCTGTCTATTTATACCCAGTCTGTCTTAGTCTGTGTTACGGAGTCCTTGTTTAATGTCTTAAGATTAATTCATGTCCGTCAATTCTTGCCTTGCCTTGCTTCGTATTCGTGTCTTGTTTTCATGTTTGGATTATGTTTGGTTTTGACCCCTGCCTGGACTGTTTACCCCTTTGGATTATCCCTAAATAAACGACTTACCTGCAATTGGTTCTCTCTCCTCGTTCCTTGCATCACGAGTCGTGACAAAACCAAAGAGAAGGCCAAAGCCAATGTTAGTATATACATATATTATCCTTTATATTCTACATTAACTTTTTGGCCTTTATATTTTCTCAAAAACATAATTTAGTATAAAAATCAGAATACTCTTAACACAACTACAACAGGATTGCCATGACATTCTCAATCAATTACACTAATTTACAACTTGTTGTAATTTTCAACCCATTTTATAGTCATTTCTTTGGAGACACAGATGATGACAGTGAGGAGGAAAGTCATCCTCATAAAAAGGTTGTCTCTCCACCAGCTCCTGTTATATCAGCACCACCTTTTATCCCAAATAGCGGCACAGCTGCTCCTCCTACACTCACTTCACCACCTCACTGTGCACAGACACCAGCAGAAGAGCAAACCCCTTCTACAAGAAAGGTCTACAGACCAACCTGGCGGGGGGGAAGATGTGGATCAGACAGTATCACCTGCTCTGGTGAGCAATACCTCATCCGATATAAGACTCAAATAGTGTTTATTTTGTCAACTATTTTTTAATTGTAGTCTTAGTCCTGTCAAATTTAATTTTTAGCTTTTATCATATTTAGTCAACCTTATCCTATTTTGGTTTAGTCATTTTTAGTTGACTAAACATCAGGGCATTTTAATCTAGTTTTAGTCAATGAAAACTTTTGAGCAAAAATAATAGTCACAATTATTTAGCTCAAAACTATAATTATCATTTGAGAATATATATATATTTTTTCATTTCATCAGAATTATTGCACTTTCACTTAAAAGCACAAATCAAGAGAATGTTGAATTGTACCCATGGTTTATTTTACCTAATCTAGTGTGCTGATTATTATAGGCTATTTATCATATAAATTAACAGGCTACATTAAAACAAGACACATACTGCCAAAATGTATACAGAAAATTAAATTAATACATTTAAATGATGTAAATGATAACAGCAATATATCAAATAACAGCAAAAAAATACTTTATATAAGCCCATTTATTCAGCAACCACAATCATAAACAATATAGTGGAAATCCATGTTTGGTTTGGATTTATTACAGTTCATTGCTGAGAAGATAAATTGTGAAGGAACACAGACTGGCTGAATTATACTTTTATTTGAGTAGAAAACCTCAATGGATTTCATTCTCGTGTTACGCAGCATGTTTGAGCTTCAGCAAGAACCAATGAGGTTCATTCTCATGTGTTACACAGCACATTTGAGCTTCCTCAAGACATTTGTTCTCGCGCATTAAGCAGGTTCGGTTGAGCTTAAATTTGTTCACTGATCAATGTTTATATGTGAATAAAAGCCTAAATTAAATTATTTGAGGCCTCTTTTAAAAAATAAATAAATTATAATAATAACTTTCTCTTTCTATCTGTTAAGTGGAATGTTTTCCTTAATTAGTTATTTATTTTTATTTTTTTACAGCTGCAGAAGTCCACATTATGAGTTTATTGGAATTAATAAAACACCAGCAGGAGCAAATAAATGCTAAAGTAAATTATTTGACGAGCAAGTTGAACCCGGCAGGCCAAGACATGGAAATGCCTGACAACCCAGTAGATTTTCCATTAACATCAATGGAGGAAGTGGACAATGTTGAGGAGTGGCTCAGAAATCCTGCGAACAATCAAAATAAAGAGTGTGGTGAGTGTTTTTTTTTTTTTCTTTCTCAATCTCATTACACTGAAAATGTACATTACATTCTAGCATTTATTATTATTATTTTTTTACAGCGCATTCTAATCTTAGGGAGTGAAAAATGCATGCTGTGTTAATTATTTTTAATTTGATAAACACATTTTTATCAGCCGTTTTATAAATGTTTAATAATCTTTCAGCCAATTAGAAAGTCATATGTCTATTAAATAACTTGTGCTGTATTAGGTTTGCTCTTAAATGAACCTGGATAGCTATCACCTCTCTCTTAGCATTACACAGTAGTGTAGTGCAAATGTTCCCCTACTTATGGGTCTGATTTAAAGGTGTAGTGACGAAGGGAGCAAACCCTAATTTGGCTCAAAGCATAAAGCCTCGTGCACACCAGGATGGTTATCGCGCAAGCTTATCGCAAACATTTTTCATGATGTTTTTGGCGATGTGCCAAGTGAACATGCAAATTCACTCCCTGACAGTAGAAGGGCTTTTTGAAAAATTGAGATACCATGATACACAAGGTGGCAATGCGCATCTTTACACTTTACAGCCTGCACTATATACCTGTCTGCTGACAAGGAGCTCCAGCGATGAAGAATTTATTATTCTGTTGAATGAGGAAAGATGACAGAAAAGACACAGATATTGGATACATCCCATAGTTAAGAGAAGAGGAGAACATGGGGAAATCTATCGACTGATTCCTCTTCGTTGTCGTCTTAATAGGTATCAATGTGTTCTCGGCAAGACCGTTTTGTGCTTGAGCGTCACCAAGTCATGTTTTACTGTAACTTCAGCAGAAACTTAAGCCTGCCATTTTTGCACGTTGTGTGCACACTCACATTAGCGCCCTTTGTTTAGTCACGAGGCATTAAACATTGGCGATAAATGTGCGCAATAAACGCCCTGGTGTGCACAAGCCTTAAGGTTACACTACCAGTTGGTCCCATTAAGCAATTTGGGCAAACTGTACCAGATGTATTTTTGAGTACAGTTTTCCCAAAACTGTCAATATATGCTGTTATATACACTAAACATCAAATATATGGCACAGGGGACATTTACTTCCCTCTGTTAAAGTGTTAGTTCACCCAAAAATGAAAATGTCATTCATTTATCCCCCTTATGCCGTTCTACACCCATAAGACCTTGGTTAATTTTTGAACACAAATTAAGATATTTTGATTAAAATCCGATGGCTTAGTGAAGCCTGAATTCAAAGAAATTACATTTTCTCTTTCAAGATCTATAAAGGTACTAAAAACATATTTAAAACAGTACCTGTGAGTTCAGTGGTTCAATCGTAATATTATAAAGCGACAAGAACACTTTATGTGCGCCAAAAAAAACAGAATAACGACTTTCTTACAATATAGTGATGGGCCGATTTCAAAACACTGCTTCGGAACTTTATGAATCGAATCAGTAACTCGGAGCGCCAATGTCACGTGATTTCAGCAGTTTAGCCGTTTGATAGGAGATCCGAGTTACTGATTCAATTTGTAAAGATCCAAAGCAGTGTTTTGAAATCAGCCCATCACTATATTGTTGAAAAGTCGTTTTGTTTTTTTGGTGCACAATAATTCTCGTTGCTTTTATAATATTTAGGTAGAACCACTGAATTCACATTAAATATGTTTTTAGTACCTTTGTGGATCTTGAGAAAGGCCTCACTATGCCATCGGATTTGATCAAAATATCTTAATTTGTGTTCCGAAGATGAACGCCTTACGGGTGTAGATCAACATGAGGGTGAGTAATTAATGACAGAATTTTAATTTTTGGGTGAACTAACCTTTTATTATATAAGAAATTGACAAGTTTTTTTTTTTACATTTTAGATTTCTTCCCTTGCAACTGTTGGGGGCCATGACACAAAACGTGTCACATGGAACATCCTTTCCCACATGTTCCATGATGACGTTGGGAGGAGGATCAACTGGAAGGGCGTGAATGGGAAAAAAGCATTCAACCAGATGGAGTCCAAGAAGTTCCTCCTGTGTAAGTAAATGTGGGAATGTCAGCGGGAGTAAACAGTTCTGACGCACACATAACGAGCAGGTACGAAACACGTATGGCGAGGGGAAATTTTTTACTAGTTAATCAATCGCAGATGGTTTTATTATCTTGGCCGGATACAAAAGTCTGAGAGGATAAAAGTAATAAAAACATAAATGTGTCTCCAAATATACCTGGGCGACCCACCCAAGTAAAGTCTATGGTTGCGTCTCAATCAGCTCCCTAGTTCAGTAGTCAGGGCACTGATCAGGGAGTCAGCCACATTCATTTACATGATATACTGATTCATCGACTAAGGAAGCTTTTTGGATTTACTTTGTTCTTTGACGAGAACGTTTAAAGCTGCATGCTGATTGGCTATTGTTGCATTTTTCTGCTGTATGATTGGCTCTTATATTAGTCCATATTGAGTAAAAATGCCTAGGGCTTCTCATCATTATCGACATATATTTTATCGCAATTCAATATAATATCGTTTATCTGCACAGCCCTACGCTAAAGCGGCAAAAGTTACATAGTGTACCTAATAAATGTCAGGTTGTACACTTGTTTTAAAAGCAGTGGTTATGTGTATCCTTAAAAAAAACTGGTAGCTACTTGTTTTTATTTTTCTATTCAAAGAAAATTAAAAGAAATCCAGTTTCTACAAAAAAAAAGAAAAAGAAAAATAAGCAGTACAACTGTCAACAAAAAAATGTTGCTCAAATATTTACTCTTCTTAATATTGTAAAGTCTTATTTTTCATTAAATAATTTTTTTTTGGTACAATTTATGGTTGCATTTCATTTTCTGTAATAATTCTATTCAATACCTATTAATGTACATAATCTATAAAAATAATAACAGTAATTACAGATTGTAAATACATTTACAGACTAATTTTATAGTTTTATTGTAACTGGCTAAAGTTCTGAATGATTTAATCATGTTTTATTAATATTAATAAAGTCAGACATGAAATATTCAAGCTTTTATAGAGCAATCCAGTCTATCTGATGTTGGTACATTTAGATTTTAAATATTTCTGTGTAACGAGTTGTGGCCAGAATACTAGTTCGAGAGTGATCTGAAAGGTATCCAGACCAAATGACCCACTTAATAAGCGGGTCCAGATCGGATCCGCGGCGGATCAGGTGCTTCATAAACGGGTCCAGATCGGATCCGCGGCGGGTTAACTACCTTATCGGCTATGGCAAGCCAAATTAACTTTTATTCATTCGCAGGATATGTATTCTTGATATCAACAATTCAATTTTTACTAGTAACAATGTTAATTCTTGATATCAACAATTACATTTCCACTAGTAACAATGTTAATTTTTGATATCAGGAATTAGATTTCTACTAGTAACAATTGCTATTTTTGATATCAACAATTCAATTTCCACTAGTAACAATGTTAATTTTTGATATCAGGAATTAGATTTCTACTAGTAACAATTGCTATTTTTGATATCAACAATTCAATTTCCACTAGTAACAATGTTAATTTTTGATATCAGGAATTAGATTTCTACTAGTAACAATTGCTATTTTTGATATCAACAATTCAATTTCCACTAGTAACAATGTTAATTCTTGATATCAGGAATTGTATTTTCACTAGTTAAATGTCACCATAGGCTTCCATTCAAATTTAACTGTTGATATCAAGAATTGCTTTCTTACTAGTTGAAATTCTGATTTCACATATCAGAAATACAATTCTTACTAGTAAAGACCTTTATTTTTGATATCAGTAATCACATAGTTACTAGTAAAGACGTCTATTCTTGATATCAACAATTTAATTCTTGATATCAACAATTTAATTCTTGATATCAACAATTTAATTGTCACTAGTGACAATGTTCATTTCTGATATCATGAATGTAATTGTTACTAGTAAGAATGCCATTTTAGATATCAGAAATTACCCTCCCAATTGTTGATATCAGAAATACATTTTCAGATATCAGAAATGAACAGTGTCACTAGTAACAATTACATTTTTGATATCAAGAATTAACATTTCAACTAGTAACAACTAAATTGTTGATATCAAGAATTCACATTTTTACTAGTAAAAATGTCATTGTTGATATCAAAAATTATATTTTTACTAGTAAGAAATACAAAGCTGATATGTGAATTTAGAATTGTAACTAGTAACAAATGCATTTTGATATCTTTAATAGTTTTGGCGCCGTTTTAACATTTAAACATGTGAATTGTTGATATCAACAATTTATTTCTTGATAACAACAATTTAATTGTTGATATCAATAATTGAATTCTTGATATCAACAATTACATTTCCACTAGTAACAACACCTATTCTTGATATCAACAATGACGTCATCACTCGCAGAAATAAGTTCATCATATCAACAATGAAATTACAACTAGTAATACACTTAATTCTTGATATCAGTAACTTAATTCTTACATGTTAAAATTGCATTTTCACTAGTAAAAATTGTAATTTAAGATATCATTAATTCCTTTTTGGATATGTGCATATCAATGAACCCCTTTTTGGATATGTGCATAATTTAATGACGAGTCCAACCCTTTATGAATGTTTATGGAGGATAGACGACAAGGTAAAGAGTCCAACAGAGAATGGGCACATTCGATTGCCCTCTCCTGAAAATAAAATGCTCCTGTAGGCTATTTTTAATAATTATTTTTATTTTATTTTGACAGAGGATATTCAACTCCGCCTACCAACGCGTGTTAATGTTTCTCAAAAGTGCAAAAAGACATCATTAGCCTATCAATTACTGTGGTGCAGATGGTAGAGCACAAAGCAATTGCTTTTGGAGGCGACAGACCCGGGTTCGATCCCACCTTCTGCTGAGCTTTTTACTTCACCCTTTTCACGTCCCCTATCACATCGAAAGGCATATATTTTCAATAAAACTCAACGAAATTATCGAAAAGTGGAAAATAACGTGGATATTGTGTAAGGCTAGGGCTAGTTGTAGGGACAGTTTCCATTTAATCATTTGTAAATAACAATTATAATTTACTCTCAATATGTTATTATTGTAGCCTATACTGTTTTATAATGTAGCCTAATACAATAATGAGGTGCACATATTGGTCACTACTTGCAATAAGCAACACAAACAGCATCAAACTACTATTACTGTAAGAAAATACTCATATTATCAAATAGGGTAAATACAATCTATTGCTAATAAAATATGCTATTTTCACTTAGTGTAAATATAATTCATTGTATTCAAATAGCCCCTGCCAAAATCAAATTCTAAACTATCAGCCAATCTCAAGTGGAAGATGAAGGCTGTGATATTTCGTTTATCCACTTCAGGGAGCAAGATTATAAGGATTTATTTATTGAAAATAAATGCAATAAATGTGTATAACCGTAGTGTAGCAACAGTAGTTTAATATTATTAGTGTGCATAGAAATATGTTAAATGCTTGTAGATCATTTACCCCAATAAAACAAACTTGATTAAATATACAGTATCTACAGAAGAAATGACACTTTGCTACAAGTGTACAGCTTGTATAACAGTGTAAATTTATTTACCAGTCCTCTTGTCCACCAATGCTTCAAGAACTGGACAACATGTTATATAAAAATAATTCCTATTAGGACACGACTCATTCATGTCAACGATATTCCAAATAATAATAATAATAAAGTCCAGTAAATTATTTGTATTATGCATTATTACCTGTTTTTATTTTTGGATGTATTTTTTTTATTTGATATAGGCTATTAGAAGAAAGTGTAATAAAACCAAAAATAAAACCCTGAACAAACGACATGAAGTTATTTTTAAAACTAAATGAATGCCTTGTTCATTTTTCCTTTTAATTATCCAAAGGACTTGGTGGCCAAAAAAAAAGAAACAGCCTCGATTTACAAAAATGAATCCAGCCTCAATATAATTTTCAAGTTTCAAAACAACAAATCAAATAAATAAAGGAGCAGCCGTTTCTGCACGTGGACGTTCTTCTGCCATCTTTGGCCAATGGGTGTCGGAAAATCTCATTAATATTCATGATCTCCTTTATTTTTGATATCAGTAATCACGTGGTTACTAGTACAGACGTCGATTCTTGATATCAAAAATTAAATTCTTGATATCAACAATTTAATTGTCACTAGTAACAATGTTAATTCTTGATATCAACAATTAGATTTTCACTAGTTAAAATGTTGATTCTTGATATCAGGAATTGTATTTTCACTAGTTAAATGTCACCATAGGCTTCCATTCAAATTTAATTGTTGATATCAAGAATTGCTTTCTTACTAGTTTACTAATTCCGATCTCACATATCAGAAATACAATTCTTACTAGTAAAGACCTTTATTTTTGATATCAGTAATCACACGTTACTAGTACCGACGTCAATTCTTGATATCAACAATTTAATTGTTGATATCAACAATTACATTTCCACTAGTAACGACACGTATTCTTGATATCACAAATGACGTCATCAGAAATGCAAAAATGCGTTTATCATATCAAAAATGAAATTACAACTAGTAATACACATAATTCTTGATATCTTTAACTTAATTGTTACATGTTAAAATTACATTTTCACTAGTAAAAATTTTTATTTTAGTTATCATGAATTCCTTTTTGGATATGTGCATAGCAATGAACTCCTTTTTGGATATGTGCATAATTTAATGACGAGTGCAACCTTTTATGAATGTTTATGGCGGATAAACTTCAAGATACAGAGCACAAAAGAGAATGGGCACATTCGATTGCCCTCTTTTGAAAATAAAACGCTCCTGTAGGCTATTTTTAATAATTATTTTGTTTTTATTTCGACAGGGACGATTTAACTCCACCTACAAACGTAGGGTAGTGTTTGTCAAAGATGTTAAAAGACATCAGTATACTACCGTTTTCTGTGGCACAGATGGCTAAGCGCCAAGCATGCACGTTTTGACGCGACGGACCTGGGTTCGATTTCGCCTTTTGCCGAGCTCTTTCTTTATCCTTTTCACGTCCCGTATCACATCGGAAAGGCATGTATTTTCAATAAAACTCAGCGAAATTATCGAAAAGTGAAAAATAACATGGATATTGTGTAAGGTTAGGGCTAGTTGTAGGAGCTCCGGAAAGTTACCGTTTCGATGGCATTTAATTTCAAATTAAATAGCATTAGTGTGCATTGCATACATTAGAAATACATCGATTAAAATTTGCAACCAGACTTATGACGTTAAATTACTTAACATTTATTTAAGACACTTTTTCGATTATATATCGAAAGCAATTTAGAGAGAAATGGCTATGTGGAATATGTGGAATCTGTGTACTAGGAATACGTTACTACATTCCAGTTCACCCAGTAGCCTATTGCAGGCGGGGTTATGCTAAATAAAGTGTGGTGCTGATGTGCATGTTTCTAATCTTTTTCCGCTTTTATTTATACAGTTGTGTTTGTATTTATTATCGTTTTCAGCTGTTTGTCATGTATGAATTATTCAGAATGATTGTTTTAATAAAACATGTTTTTTTTTTCTCACCGTCATTGTGAATTGTACCTTGTTTAATCGGTTCTGTACATTAAGTTTAAGGTATTACTGGAATACCTGTATAGATCGTGGATGTGATAAAAATAAGTGCTTTTCTTTTTCTAGAGTCTTGCATTACAGATTGTAGGGACAGTTGGACTGGTTGGCTTTGAGTACACCTCTCACGTTTCGTATTTTTATTATAGCTTCTCACATGACAGTACCTGAAGAAATGACACTTTGCTACAATGTAAAGTAGTGAATATACAGCTTGTATAACAGTGTACATATATTTACCATTCCTCTTGTCCACCGATGCTTCAAGAACCGGATAACATGTTATATAAAAAAATATTCCTTTTAGGACACGACTCATTCATGTAGCCAACGATATTCAAAAAAAAAAAAAAAAAAGTCCAGTAAACCGTTTGTATGATGCATTGTTGTCTGTTATATTTTTCCTTTAGATGTATTTTTTATTTGATGTATTAGAAGAAAGTGTAATAAAAACAAAAATAAACACCTGAAAAAGCGACATGAAGTTATTTTTAAAACTAAATTAATGCCTTGTTCACTTTTCCTTTAATTATCCGAAGGACTTGGTGGCCAATAAAAGGAAACAGCATAAATTGATTTTTTTTTTTTTTTTACAATAACAAATGTTTTTACAAATGAATAATATAATTTTTCAAGTTTCACTGACAAAAATAAATAAAGGAGGAGCCGTTTCTGCACGTGGACGTTCTTCTGCCATCTTTGGCAAATGCTGAAAAAGGAGGAGTGTCGAAAATCTCATTAATATTCATGATCTCATTACCATAGCTATTCTTACATGTAAAAATGGCATTTCTACATATCTGTAAAAGTATTTTTACTAGTTAAAATGTTATTTAAGATATCAGTAATTCTATTTTCACTAGTTGCAAGGACGAATTCAGCTATCAACATGCCTTTGTTGATATCAATAATTACTTTGTTACTAGTAACAATGTGAATTCTTGATATCAACAATTTAGTTGTTACTAGTTGAAATGTTAATTCTTGATATCAGTAAATGTATTTCAACATGTTACAAATGTTATTTTTGATATCTGAAAAATAATTTCTGATATCAATATAATTTCTGATATCTAAAATGGTTTTCTTACTAGTAACAATCACATTCATGATATCAGAAATGAACATTGTCACTAGTGACAATTAAATTGTTGATATCAAGAATTAAATTGTTGATATCAAGAATAGACGTCTTTACTAGTAACCATGTGATTACTGATATCAAAAATAAAGGTCTTTACTAGTAAGAATTGTATTTCTGACATGTGAAATCAGAATTTCAACTAGTAAGAAAGCAATTCTTGATATCAACAGTTAAATTTGAATGGAAGTCTATGGTGACATTTAACTAGTGAAAATACAATTCCTGATATCAAGAATTAACATTGTTACTAGTGGAAATTGAATTGTTGATATCAAAAATAGCAATTGTCACTAGTAGAAATCTAATTCCTGATATCAAAAATTAACATTGTTACTAGTGGAAATTGAATTGTTGATATCAAAAATAGCAATTGTTACTAGTAGAAATCTAATTCCTGATATCAAGAATTAACATTTTGACTAGTGAAAATTGAATTGTTGATATCAAAAATACATATCCTGCGAATGAATAAAAGTTAATTTGGCTTGCCTATTGGCATTCCCAGGTTAAAAATAATTGATATCAAGAATTAACATTGTTACTAGTTGAAATATAATTCCTGATATCAAGAATTAGCATTGTTACTAGTGGAAATGTAATTGTGGATATCAAGAATTAACATTGTTACTAGTAAAAATTGAATTGTTGATAGCAAGAATACATATCCTGCGAATGAATAAAAGTTAATTTGGCTTGCCATACTGGTCTGCCCCGGATCTGATCTGGGTCCACAATCCTTATCTGTTCCGGATCCGCAGCGCTGTGCAAGTAGACTCCGTTCCGGACCCGTTTTGCGGATCCGTTCTGGAGCTTGTGATACCTCTGGGGCGGATCCGTTGCGGAGTCAGTTTGCTATCTCATAAATTGATTCATTTGACTGATGTGCTCCTTCACGTGACTTGAGTGTTTTCTCTACTTCCTGTTGGCCTTCTGTAGCTAATCATAGCTCCATGTAGCTGTTTTTATTTTATATTTTTTCTCTATAATCTTTCTTACTATCACTGTCTGTTTGTTTGTTTGTTTTTTTAATTGTAAAATATAACTTAATTCACACCATATTTCTGATATTACCGATCAATCTTATCAGATTAACTTTGATCGTTCACTCTTCCGTGACTGCAGCACACCTGCAAAGCGTTAGCACTCGTTAGCTTGTCATTAGCGTTTTCTTTTCTCCTCTCCTCTCCTCTCTCACGCTGCAGTTTTCCACAAGTTCATCAAACAACCGCAGTAAAAATATTTCATCAAGCACGGTAATGGCTTCTCCTACAATTGTTATTTGCACCTCTTGCCACATGTACAGTTTATCTATCTCTGTCGCTGATGAGGGATTCACATGTGATAAATGCAGGGAAACAGTTAGGCTGACAGAGAAGATTTCAGAATTAGAGACACGCATCCAAACTTTAATTGAGGACAGTAAGAATGTTAGGGCTCTAGATATGGCTTTGGATGCGTCTAGCTCAGGGATTCCTGTACATTGTCCGGTTCCAGCAGAGCCCCTGCAGCAGGGCAACTGGGTGACGGTGAGGCAGCGTAGTCGTGGGTCAAAACACCGCTCTTCTGTTCCGATCAAAACATTAAACAGGTTCTCCCCACTCAGTGATGCACCCACTGAGAAACCTGATGAAAGTGCTCTAGTTATTGGTGATTCTATTGTACGGAACGTGAATATAGAGACACCAGCCACCATAGTCAAATGTTTACCGGGAGCCAGAGCGCCTGACATCTTGGCAAATTTAAAAGTGCTGGCTATTGCTAAACGTAAATACAGTAAGATTGTTATTCATGCCGGCGCTAATGATGTTCGACTTCGCCAGTCGGAGATCACTAAAAATAACTTTAAAGAGGTGTGTGAACTTGCAAGCACGATGTCAGACACTGTAATATGCTCTGGTCCCCTCCCTGCTTACCGTGGTGACGAGATGCATAGCAGATTGTCATCACTCAATGGCTGGATGTCTAAGTGGTGCCCACAGAATAACATAGGTTATATAGACAATTGGACGAGCTTTTGGGGCAGACCTGACCTGTTTAAAAGAGATGGTCTTCATCCCTCCTAGGGTGGCGCCACTCTTCTGTCTAGAAATATGGCAAATAGTCTTAGTGTTTATACTTGACTAACTGGGGCCCAGGTCAGGAAGCAGACAGACTGGCTAAACCGACCGTCTGCTAGCTGCCTCCCGTCACAGAGGTCAGTTAATTCTCAGCACATAGAGACTCTTTCACCTAGATATCACACTATAGAGACTGTGTCTGTTCCACGAACTAGAAAATACAAAAAACGTCCAAACCAAGTTAAGGTTAACAATTTAATTGAGGTTCAACAAATAAAAAACAAATGCAATATGGATAAACAAATGATAAAGATTGGCTTATTGAATATCAGATCCATTTCTACGAAAACACTTTTTGTAAATAATATGATAACTGATCATAATATAGATGTGCTCTGCTTGACAGAAACCTGGCTAAAACCTGATGATTACATTATTTTAAATGAGTCCACCCCCCAAGATTATTGTTATAAACACGAGCCGCGTCTAAAAGGCAAAGGGGGAGGTGTTGCTTCAATTTATAATAACGTTTTCAGGATTTCTCAGAGGGCAGGCTTCAAGTATAACTCGTTTGAAGTAATGGTGCTTCATATAACATTATCCAGAGAAACCAATGTTAATGATAAATCCCCTGTTATGTTTGTACTGGCTACTGTATACAGGCCACCAGGGCACCATACAGACTTTATTAAAGAGTTTGGTGATTTTACATCCGAGATAGTTCTGGCTGCAGATAAAGTCTTAATAGTTGGTGATTTTAATATCCATGTCGATAATGAAAAAGATATATTGGGATCAGCATTTATAGACATTCTGAACTCTATTGGTGTTAGACAACACGTTTCAGGACCTACTCATTGTCGAAATCATACTCTAGATTTAATACTGTCACATGGAATTGATGTTGATAGTGTTGAAATTATTCAGCCAAGTGATGATATCTCAGATCATTATTTAGTTCTGTGTAAACTTCATATAGCCAAAATTGTAAATTCTACTTCTTGTTACAAGTATCGAAGAACAATCACTTCTACCACAAAAGACTGCTTTTTAAGTTATCTTCCTGATGTATCCAAATTCCTTAGCATATCCAAAACCTCAGAACAACTTGATGATGTAACAGAAACTATGGACTCTCTCTTTTCTAGCACTTTAAATACAGTTGCTCCTTTACGCTTAAGAAAGGTTAAGGAAAACAGTTTGACACCATGGTATAATGAGCATACTCGCACCCTAAAGAGAGCAGCCCGAAAAATGGAGCGCAGCTGGAGGAAAACAAAACTAGAGGTATTTCGTATTGCTTGGCGGGAAAGTAGCATATCCTACCGAAAAGCATTAAAAACTGCTAGATCTGATTACTTTTCTTCTCTTTTAGAAGAAAACAAACATAACCCCAGGTATTTATTCAATACAGTGGCTAAATTAACGAAAAATAAAGCCTCAACAAGTGTTGACATTTCCCAACACCACAGCAGTAATGACTTTATGAACTACTTTACTTCTAAAATCGATACTATTAGAGATAAAATTGCAACCATTCAGCCGTCAGCTACAGTTTCGCATCAGACAGTGCACTATAGACCCCCTGAGGAACAGTTCCACTCATTCTCTACTATAGGAGAGGAAGAATTGTATAAACTTGTTAAATCATCTAAACTTACAACATGTATGTTAGACCCTATACCATCTAAGCTCTTAAAAGAGGTGCTTCCAGAAGTCATAGGTCCTCTTCTGACTATTATTAATTCCTCATTGTTATTAGGACATGTCCCCAAAACCTTCAAACTGGCTGTTATTAAGCCTCTCATAAAAAAGCCACAACTTGACCCCAGAGAACTAGTTAATTATAGACCAATCTCGAATCTCCCTTTTCTGTCCAAGATACTAGAAAAGGTGGTATCCTCACAATTATATTCCTTCTTAGAGAAAAATGGTATATGTGAGGATTTCCAGTCAGGATTTAGACCGTATCATAGTACTGAAACTGCTCTCCTTAGAGTTACAAATGATCTGCTCTTATCATCTGATCGTGGGTGTATCTCTCTATTAGTTTTATTGGATCTTAGTGCTGCGTTTGACACAATTGACCACAACATTCTTTTGCATAGACTTGAACACTTTGTTGGCATCAGTGGAAGTGCATTAGCATGGTTTAAATCGTACTTATATGACCGCCATCAGTTCGTAGCAGTGAATGAAGATGTATCATATCGATCACAAGTGCAGTATGGGGTACCTCAAGGCTCAGTTCTAGGGCCGCTACTCTTCACGCTTTATATGTTACCCTTGGGAGATATCATCAGGAAACATGGTGTTAGCTTTCACTGTTATGCTGATGATACGCAGCTCTATATTTCCTCGCAGCCCGGTGAAACACACCAATTTGAAAAACTAATGGAATGCATAGTCGATATAAAAAATTGGATGACGAGTAATTTCTTACTGCTAAATTCAGCAAAAACAGAGGTGTTAATCATAGGGCCTAAAAACTCTACTTGTAATAACCTAGAACACTGTCTAAGACTTGATGGTTGCTCTGTCAATTCTTCGTCATCAGTTAGGAACCTAGGTGTGCTACTTGATCGCAATCTTTCCTTAGAAAGCCACGTTTCTAGCATTTGTAAAACTGCATTTTTCCATCTCAAAAATATATCTAAATTACGGCCTATGCTCTCAATGTCAAATGCAGAAATGTTAATCCATGCATTTATGACTTCAAGGTTAGACTACTGTAATGCTTTATTGGGTGGTTGTTCTGCACGCTTGGTAAACAAACTACAGCTAATCCAAAATGCAGCAGCAAGAGTTCTTACTAGAACCAGGAAGTATGACCATATTAGCCCGGTCCTGTCCACACTGCACTGGCTCCCTATCAAACATCGTATAGATTTTAAAATATTGCTTATTACTTATAAAGCCCTGAATGGTTTAGCACCTCAGTATTTGAATGAGCTCCTTTTACATTATACTCCTCTACGTCCGCTACGTTCTCAAAACTCAGGCAATTTGATAATACCTAGAATATCAAAATCAACTGCGGGCGGCAGATCCTTTTCCTATTTGGCGCCTAAACTCTGGAATAACCTACCAAACATTGTTCGGGAGGCAGACACACTCTTGCAGTTTAAATCTAGATTAAAGACCCATCTCTTTAACCTGGCATACACATAACATACTAATATGCTTTTAATATCCAAATCCGTTAAAGGATTTTTAGGCTGCATTAATTAGGTAAACTGGAACCGGAACACCTCACATAACACTTTCTACATCATTAGAAGAATGGCATCTACGCTAATATTTGTCTGTTTCTCTCTTGTTCCGAGGTCACCGTGGCCACCAGATCCAGTCTGTGTCCAGATCAGAGGGTCACTGCAGTCACCCGGATCCAGTACGTATCCAGACCAGATGGTGGATCAGCACCTAGAAAGGACCTCTACTGCCCTGAAAGACAGCGGAGACCAGGACAACTAGAGCCCCAGATACAGATCCCCTGTAAAGACCTTGTCTCAGAGGAGCACCAGGACAAGACCACAGGAAACAGATGATTCTTCTGCACAATCTGACTTTGCTGCAGCCTGGAATTGAACTACTGGTTTCGTCTGGTCAGAGGAGAACTGGCCCCCCAACTGAGCCTGGTTTCTCCCAAGGTTTTTTTCTCCATTCTGTCACCGATGGAGTTTTGGTTCCTTGCCGCTGTCGCCTCTGGCTTGCTTAGTTGGGGTCACTTCATCTACAGCGATATCGTTGACTTGATTGCAAATTAAAACAGACACTATTTCAACTGAACAGAGATGACATTAATGAATTCAATGATAAACTGCCTTTAACTATCATTTTGCATTATTGAGACACTGTTTTCCAAATGAATGTTGTTCAGTGCTTTGGCGCAATGTATTTTGTTTAAAGCACTATATAAATAAAGGTGATTGATTGATTAAAAACAAACTTTTATTAATATTATTATTATTATTTTCTCCCCGTGTTCATTTACACCTTTTGCTTTTTTTGTGAAGCGTTTTTTTTTTTACTTTGCTTCAGCTGAAGACATCCACTCTCTCATGTCGTGTTTTTTCCATGTTGGGGACGGAGCAGTGAAGGAAGGGGTGTGTTTGTTTGGATTGATTTCAAATATCAGTTTCTCAGAGACTGGTTTATAGCCTATGTATCAACTACAGTTCCACTGAAACTGTTTTCAGTACATCTGGATCCACCACACTGCTCTCTCATAAAACTTCAGGTTTGATGAGCCACAGAGCTGATAATAACTGAAAATGGACAACCTGCTTATATTCATATTTGTATCTGTCATTCTGCTTAACGGTATGTACATTGATTTTTTTCTCTCTCTCTTTTCTAGTTATTACATGAAACAAGACTAAATTAATGGTTAATTAGGGGCGTTAAATGGGGGGGGGGGGGGTTGGCACCAGGGACGTGTCCCTACCAATATCCAGGGACTGCCAAACTGTCCCGAGCAATAATTTTGATCAAACATGTACATATTTGGATGTGTTTTTGTAACTTCGGACGCATCTTAAATGACATACTATTAATTTACTGAGAAGTCTTATGTAGAAAACTGCGCTTTCAAGTATGCGCATTTAAAACATGTATAGCTCACCGGAGGAGAAGCACAGCGCCACGATTAGAACAACTCACGGGTATTTTACCCAGTTCAAGACAGCAGTCCAAAACAGTTAATATAGAAGTTCACTTCAGGATTTAACAAAGTTGCATCGATGAGTTTGAAGTGTTTTGTGTGTGTGTGTGTTTTGGTGTTTGACAAAACAGAGCAAACGGAAAGAGAAAGCGCACTCTATTGCTATTATTAGCTCCCTATATAAAGCATAAGGACAGAAAAAGTTTGTGAGTTTAAGATACTCAATCTTCCAGTCTAGGATAAAGTCATTATGAACAACACTCTATGGCGCAGCAAGATTTGGAACAGCATCCTGACCCGCGGCAGACAAACGTTTAACTTTAAATTGATGTTGTTAAACAAGTCAAATTTTAGTTGAAATATCCACAAAATAGAAAAAACAACACTGCAATAAGAGTGTGTGGTTCAGTCAGATGCGCATGAAATGTTCGTTATTATAGCAGAGTATTCTTTCAGAATTATCCTGGGACCAATTTGATATTCAAATAAAGTGATGTGTGATAAAGACAACCAATAGCTACAGCTGATGTTAATAATAATACAGCTGTCCTAATTATATAATAAAGTACAGCGTTTTCTTTACTCAAAAAGCAAGGAAAAAATAGAGATCTAATGTAGGCCAATAACCCACTGCGCTTAATCACACAGCCAATAGTCTTTTCTAGATTTTGGCCAAATGTTAGCTACTAAAAAAAATCGATCAACACTTTAAAGACAAAGTATTTTTAGATATTTAAAAATTTTTGCTTCATTGTTTATAAAAAAAACAAAAAAAAAACACATAAGATGTAAAAAAAAAAAAATCGCATTTGATTAGCCCTATTACGAAATCATGAAGGCTAAAACAAAATGTTTACAAACATTAAAAACGGTTTTTAGTTAAGCTCCAAAACAAATCATCTAAAGTTTAGGCTACAAAAACATCAATCCAAAAACAAATTAATTTAAGGTGATTAAGGTGAAAAAATTTTTCCATGTTCCCGACGAATCTGGATGTTAAAATATCATTTATCATTGGTGTGGTACTTTCATCTACATAAAACATCATGATTCACATGGCTTTATCAGCACAGTGAGGCGACGTCACGCTGAACACAACATTTTGTATGGCAAGCCAAATTAACTTTTATTCATTCGCAGGATATGTATTCTTGATATCAACAATTCAATTTTCACTAGTAATAACAATGTTAATTTTTGATATCAGGAATTAGATTTCTACTAGTAACAATTGCTATTTTTGATATCAACAATTAAATTTTCACTTGTAACAATGTTAATTCTTGATATCAGGAATTGTATTTTCACTAGTTAAATGTCACCATAGGCTGACATTCAAATTTAATTGTTGATATCAAGAATTGCTTTCTTACTAGTTGAAATTCCGATTTCACATGTCAGAAATACAATTCTTACTAGTAAAGACCTTTATTTTTTTATATCAGTAATCACATGGTTACTAGTACTGACGTACTTGAAATCTTGAAATCAACAATTTAATTGTCACTAGTGACAATGTTCATTTCTGATATCATGAATGTAATTGTTACTAGTAAGAAAGCCATTTTAGATATCAGAAATTACCCTCCCAATTGTTGATATCAGAAATACATTTTCAGATATCAGAAATGAATAGTGTCACTAGTAACAATTACATTTTTGATATCAAGAATTAACATTTGAACTAGTAACAACTAAATTGTTGATATAAGGAATTCACGTTTTTACTAGTAAAAATGTCATTGTTGATATCAAAAATTATATTTCTACTAGTAAGAAATACAAAGCTGATATGTGAATTTAGAATTGTAACTAGAAACAAATGCATTTTGATATCTGTAATAGTTTTGGCGCCGTTTTAACATTTAAACATGTGAATTGATATCAACAATTTAATTCTTGATAACAACAATTTAATTGTTGATATCAACAATTACATTTCCACTAGTAACGACACGTATTCTTGATATCAACAATGACGTCATCACTCGCAGAAATAAGTATATCATATCCACAATGAAATGACAACTAGTAATACACTTAATTCTTGATATCAGTAACTTAATTCTTACATGTTAAAATTGCATTTTCACTAGTAAAAATTGTAATTTAAGATATCATTAATTCCTTTTTGGATATGTGCATATCAATGAACCCCTTTTTGGATATGTGCATAATTTCATGACGAGTCCAACCCTTTATGAATGTTTATGGAGGATAGACGACAAGGTAAAGAGTCCAACTCAACGAAATTATCGAAAAGTGGAAAATAACGTGGATATTGGGTAGGGCTAGTTGTAGGGGCGGTGTCCATTTAATCATTTGTAAATAACAATTATAATTTACTCTCAATATGTTATTATTGTAGCCTATACTGTTTTATAATGTAGCCTAATACAATAATGAGGTGCACATATTGGTCACTACTTGCAATAAGTAGCACAAACAGCATCAAACTACTATTACTGTAAGAAAATACTCATATTATTAAATAGGGTAAATACAATCTATTGCTAATAAAATATGTTATTTTCACATAGTGTAAATATAATTCATTGTATTCAAATAGCCCCTGCCAAAATCAAATTCCAAACTATCAGCCAATCTCAAGTGGAAGATGAAGGCTGTGATATTACGTTTATCCACTAGAGGGAGCAAGATTATAAGGATTTATTTATTGAAAATAAATGCAATAAATGTGTATAACCGTAGTGTAGCAACAGTAGTTTAATATTATTAGTGTGCATAGAAATATGTTAAATGCTTATAGATCATTTACCCCAATAAAACAAACTTGATTAAATATACAGTATCTACAGAAGAAATTACACTTTGCTACAAGTGTACAGCTTGTATAATAGTGTAAATTTATTTACCAGTCCTCTTGTCCACCGATGTTTCAAGAACCGGACAACATGTTATATAAAAATAATTCCTATTAGGACACGACTCATTCATGTAGCCAACGATATTCCAAATAATAATAATAATAATAAAGTCCAGTAAAATGTTTGTACGATGCATTATTACCTGTTATATTTTTCCTTTTGGTTGTATTTTTTTATTTGATGTAGGCTATTAGAAGAAAGTGTAATAAAACCAAAAATAAAACCATGAACAAGCGACATGAAGTTATTTTTTAAACTAAATTAATGCCTTCTTCACTTTTCCTTTAATTATCCGAAGGACTTGGTGGCCAATAAAAAGAAACAACATACATTTTTTTTTTTTTTACAATTAACAAAATTTTTAAAAATGAATCCAGCCATAATATAATTTTTCAAGTTTCACTGACAAAACAAATAAATAAAGGAGGAGCCGTTTCTGCACGTGGACGTTCTTCTGCCATCTTTGGCAAATGCTGAAAAAGCAGGAGTGTAGAAAATCTCATTAATATTCATGATCTCATTACCATAGCTATTCTTACATGTAAAAATGGCATTTATACATATCTGTAAAAGTATTTTTACTAATTAAAATGTTATTTAAAGATATCAGTAATTCTATTTTCACTAGTTGCAAGGACAATTTCAGATATCAACTGCCTTTGTTGATATCAATAATTACTTTGTTACTAGTAAAATTGTGAATTCTTTATATCAACAATTTAGTTGTTACTAGTTGAAATGTTAATTCTTGATATCAGTAAATGTATTTCAACATGTTACAATTGTTATTTTTGTTATCTGAAAATTAATTTCTGATATCAATATAATTTCTGATATCTAAAATGGCTTTCTTACTAGTAACAATCACATTCATGATATCAGAAATGAACATTGTCACTAGTGACAATTAAATTGTTGATATCAAGAAATCAATTCTTGATATCAAGAATAGACGTCTTTACTAGTAACCATGTGATTACTGATATAAAAAATAAAGATCTTTACTAGTAAGAATTGTATTTCTGACATGTGAAATCGGAATTTCAACTAGTAAGAAAGCAATTCTTGATATCAACAATTAAATTTGAATGGAAGCCTATGGTGACATTTAACTAGTGAAAATACAATTCCTGATATCAGGAATTAACATTGTTACTAGTGGAAATTGAATTGTTGATATAAAAAATAGCAATTGTTACTTGTAGAAATCTAATTCCTGATATCAAGAATTAACATTGTTACTAGTGGAAATTGAATTGTTGATATCAAAAATTATAATTGTTACTAGTGGAAATTAAATTGTTGATATCAAGAATTAACATTGTTACTAGTAAAAATTGAATTGTTGATATCAAGAATACATATCCTGCGAATGAATAAAAGTCAATTTGGCTTGTCATACATTTTGTACTATGGAGCAGTCTATCTTTTTATTTGTTTCTTTAACTGTATTTTATGCAGGCTTCAATATAGCAAAATTATATTGTGTGTGCAGGTCATACCAACGCTGGTTGGTTATTCAGAAGCAAGACTTTATTCAAAGCTGTCTAGCTTTTGCTAAATAATTGAAGCTGTAAAGCGTTTGCAAAACAAAGAAAATTACTCTCTGCTGTTTCGTTTTCATTTCTGAAAACTTTGGAACGTGTCACATTGAACCGAAATTTAGCACATTTTTTTCATTTTCTTAATCTGTCAATATGATTTAAGTGAAATATATTTAGTGTATGCCTATATTCCTTTTTATATAAGCCTATAGTTTTTCTGTTTTCTCCATTCACACAAGCGCTGCAGGTGCGTGTGATCTGTTGAATTCATCTCACATATCTTCAGATAAACTCTAAGGGCGGTGCATTGCCATTGTGACTTAGCTGAGTTCACAGCTGAGTGGACATTTCACTCGCTGGCTTCAGCGTCACATTTGGATAGGACACGGCTGGAATTCATGATTTGTTAATAACATCAAATTTCAAATATTAAATGGAACGATAAAATAATGCAATTAACCGGTTAATGGTCATTTAAAATTTCATTCTGTTCGGAATTATACAATTTAATTTCGTTTCTGGTTCTGTTCCTGTCAAGATTTCGTTCGTTTTCATTCCTTGAACCGGTTCAGAGCCCTGCTCTGACTCATTTGCTGCTAAATTCCTCATAAATGTCTGCATGTATAATTCAGAACGATTAGCGTCCTATGCTGCAAAGTGAACGAGTCTTTGGAGAGTTGTGAGGGAGAGAGCAAGACGCAGCTTGTTGTCAGGTCCAGCTATTATAAGCTTAATCAAAAAAGTCAGCTCCTATTTACACTAAGTGCAGATAGCAGCATTTTTTTAGTGAAATCTTTTTATACTATAAGTGCAAATAGCTATATTCTATTTATACTATTTTAAAATAGCAGGATTTTCTGCTATTTATACTACTTATTGCAAATAATGGTAATTATCGGCACCTCAGCATTGTAGTACATTATAAATAAAACAGTATGCAATAATAACTTGAGTGTAATTGAGTGTAATTAAATGGATGCCACCTTATTGGGACAATAAAGCCCTCCCTACACCTACCCTTACCCTACCCAATACCTGACCTTCAACTTATCATGTAAAAATAAATGCTTTTCTGATGTGATTTGAAAGTTGAAAAGGGAAAAAAAACAAGTTGGCCAAAAGGTGGATTCCAACCAGAATTGATCATATCAAAACATGTTTGATACTGGTTCGACCTTCTGCGCCACCGGGGGCTTATTGCACAAAACTAGGATAAGGGATTAAGCCAGGATATCTTGGTGATCCTGGCTCAATTTATCCATGATCCGGTTGCACTAAAGCTGGATAGGGGGCAGGCTAGGATGTTATGGTATAATTTACCATGGAGATTTATTCTGTGGAGCTAGCCTGCTCCAGACCAGGCTAAATTCCAGGATCTATTTAATATCATCCCTTATGTCCATCAGCAGTTACTACAAACAGAAAACCAATATTCCACTGCCCACTATACATTGCTATCACATAACTAGACCCACTGTCATTATTTAAACATTTGTGATCATTATTTCAATCATTATGGATAAATGATGATTTTTAGATGATGGTGCTGTCATTAGATAATTTACAGTTTCCCATAGACCAGTGGTTCCCAACCCTTTTCAGCTCGTGGCCCACACAACCAAACACATGTTTGCCCAGCCCACTGCAAAAAAATTAACTGACCCCGCTATTGTTGGATTAATAACTTACTCAGAAGCTAGATTGTTAACTGTCTTCATTGAATGAACTAGGGCTGTGCGATATGGACAAAAAAAAAAAAAAAAAAACTATCGCGATTTCTTTGATCAATTTTGAGATTTCGATTTTAATCACGATTTTGACACATACAGATATGCTTTATAGTCATAAATGCATTCAGGATTAATTTGAAACATATTTCCAAAAGAAAACCAAGTAGATCTTTATCAAAAAGTTGTAATGTCTCTACAACAGACATGAATCAAAATAATCACTATATTAGTGGTTCCCAACCATTTTCAACTGGAGGCCCACACAACCAAACACATATGCTTGCGCGGCCCACTGCAAAAAAATTAACTAACCCGCTATTGTTGGGTTAATAACTTATTACTCAGAAGCTAGATTGTTAACTGTATTTATTGAACGAACTAGAGCTGTGCAGTATGAAAAAAAAAAAAAAAAACTATTGCGATTTCTTTGATCAATTAAAAGATTTCGATTTTAATCACAATTTTGACACACACAGATATGCTTTACAATCATTAATGCATTCAGGATGATTTTGAAACATATTTCCAAAAGAAAACCAATTAGAGCTTTATCAAAAAGTTGTGAGGTCTCTAGAACAGACATAAGTCAAAATAATCACTATAGTAAAGGTGTAACAAAATAGACTTACAGCAAAATATAAATAAAATATAAATAAATAAATCCAGTGTCCAGTGACTTTTTTTTCCTTTTTGCCATGCATTGTTCATAGAGCTCATTAATTGTAGCAGTGCCTTACGGAGACTGTAACGTTAGCTTATATGGCGCTCGTTTACAAAGCTAACTTTTCAAAGGTAAGGAATGAAGTGATGACAACACAATCATCTAATGAAATTATGTTTCTTGAATAAATTGAATCTAAAAATCAGTAATGCAGGTTTAAATAGTACTTACCTGTCGAGAACTGATGGAGATCATGGGGAAGCCTTCGATCTTCGCGGGATTTTGCTTAATATTCAGAGTTTTTAATTTTACTAATATATTTTTAGTAAAGATGCATGATTTTTCCTGTTTTATTTACTGAGCCATAAAATCTTTTTTTTTTTTTTACAGTGTATGGCAGGGATAGGCAACTTCGATCCCGGAGGGCCACTGTCCTGCAGAGTTTAGCTCCAACCCTAATTAAAAACACCTGAAAAAGGCAATCAGTGTTTTCGGGATTACTAGATAGATACAGGCAGGTGAGTTATTATGAGGGCTGAAGCTAAACTCTGCAGGATAGTGGCCCTCCAGGATCGGAGATGCCTATCCCTGGTGTAGGGGTTATAATAGCACAGTTCTATAAAAAGGGGGTTATTATAGAAACCCCAGGACCTCACTAATTTTCAAAGCCTGTCTACGGCCATGCACGCAGGCACTCCAAATGTGTCACCCACTGCAGCACCACCACCACAAGGCAAGAGAAGATCCATCCGCCTGGCCACCTCAGTTCCTAGGAGAGAACAGACCATCCATTACACAGTCGAATTTAAATTACTGACACATTCCTGCGCAAGTGGTGCAGCTAAGAAAATAGTAGCCTACTACTTAGTAAGCTATTAAGAAATATACATATTTTTCATGTTAATTACAGGGATAGATGTTCGTGGTTTATCATTTTGCGTTATTGTTATTATTTGTTGCAGTTCAAGTTGTTCTAACTTGATGATGCATCTGTTAAATGGGTCACTTTTAATGGATGTAGCAGTCAGGGAATCGGTCGCAATGAGCTTGTTTCATTGTAAAGCAGACACAATTAAGTATTTCTGATGGTTGTGGTGGTGTCACTTGTCTATATTTGTGGTAAAACTGCCTAAAACTGCTCATATTTGTATCTTCTGGATGTCAGATTTGTTTAAATTTGGTGGCTATGCGATAAAAAAAAAGAAAAATACATATATATATATATATATATATATATATATATATATATATACTATATATATACTGTATATTAGGGCTGTGAATCTTTGGCAAGGCAGCGATTCGATTACGATTCATAGGTTTTCGATTCGATTCAAGAACGATTTTTGCAAATTTAGAACGATTCGATTCGATTCACAATTAAATTCGATTCGATTCGATTATATCGATTCGATTCTGCATTCTTTAAGTGCATTCACGGGATTATTTAAATGCTTCTACTAAATTCTTTAAATGCTTAGTCAGGGGGCAAATTACAGTAGCATTTATGGTTAGAGGACCATAGGTTAGAAAAAAAAAATAAAAACCTTTTGTCCATTGTTAAATGCTAGTTTAATGATGCGACATGGCATACGTAAAAATGTATGTAAGCCAAGTTTTTTAAAAAAGAGCTTAAAGAGTATTATGTATAAGATAACATTTTGTCACACCAGGGGCGTAGCCATAATTTCAGAAGTGACAGAAATGTCAAATACAATCATTTTATTTAAGTAGCCTATATAATAATAATAATTATTATTATTATTATTATTATTTTATTTTTATTTTTTTTACAAGGAATTATCTTCTTTTTTAATTACTTTTAATTAGCTGTAATAAATCAAATACACTGCTGGACAATAATCAATCATTTGTAATCAATATTTTTTTCCTAATGGCAATTTTATGATTGTTTTATATACTAGGCTACATTTAATTTGCAATTATTTAAATTTTCTGCACAGAATAAGGTAGAAAATATACTTTATAGTTTCTGTACTGTGTAATAAATGTCAATTAGCACTGCATCATTCATAAATTGTTTTTTTTTTTTTTAGTTTCATCAGTTCATTCTGCTTTTATTCAGTTTAGCTGCAGATATAGCCTGGCACGTCCATGAGAGCGAGAAAACGCGCCAGATATCTGTTTGCTAATGAAACAAACGCTACTTTCATGCATCTGATTATCATATAAATCCCGCTCTCTTACTTCAAGTTCGTTGTTAATGCTGTGGTTAATTTTAAAAGTTTCCTTCGTATATTCGGTTCATCCGCATTGTTTAAAAACATTTATCATTTAATGGATCTGTGCGTATGATTTAGACACTTACATTTCTGCTCCGTCCATGCAATAAATACAGCTGTCTACGGCTCCTGTAACTCCGTCGGTAAGATGCAGAGAGCCATTGACAAACTACTTCATGTTAGCATTACTGGCCACGAGTCCTATAGATCACACGTCAGCTGCGTCAGAGACGAACGGAGCGCGAGCGCAATCCTGTGACAGTCTTCAGGCGGTAAACAGTGGAGCGCGTGAAGGACAGATAAGAGGCACGATTCACGAACACTCTTCAAGGTCTCCATTAATTTGTGCGTGTTGTAATTTAATGTGTATACATTAGTATGTGTATAAAATGGATAAGGCGGGCCTGAATCCTGAGAGTTTTATGGACCTCAGAAGCGCTACGGACTTAGCTCTACAAGCCACCAAGTCCGCCGCTCAGGCTATCGGCAGGAGTATCCGAAACACAGTGCCACCACCGCCTCCGCCGCCAGCGTCACAGCGCAGGGATTTTCAGCAGTGCTCGCACTCTTCTAGCCATCACAGACCGCCTCCCCCTCGGGGACCCAGTCAGAAGATAGCACTGAAACCTGAGCCCTCAAAGTCTTCCTCACCATGCTAGGAAAACGAAGATGGTCGAGCCTCGCTTCGGCTGGACCGCCATCAAAGATGTGTACCGCTCTCTCAGTTCCAACAGCAGAGGTGACTTGAGAAGTGTATTCTACAGCCAACGAGACCGTTTCACAACCTGCTCGCCTGTACCCACAGGTCATTTTTCACGACCGCCCAGTTAAATCTCAAAAAGAGCATTATGTCTGTCTTTCAGGCTCATGCCAAAGTTGTTGCAAATGCCCCAGTGCTCACCCCTACACATAAGCATGGCCCGTTCAGTGCCATACACTCATTCACGGCCAATATCAATGAAACCAGGTCACACCACGTGTGTGTTAAATGTAGAGAAAGTGCCCGCTGTACAGTGTTCACCCCTACTCACAAACACGGGTCGCTCTGTGACACCCACTCACTTGGAGCCCCCATCAATAAACACGAAATGCGTTCTGTGTGCAAAAAACCCATCTCTAGACACGAAATGTGGTCTATGTGCAGAGAGTGTGCGAGTCTCCTTGCTATGCATAAAAGCATGGGAAATGATTCCGGGCGTGTCAGATTGGGTAATGAACACTATAAAATGCTTTCGAGCGAGGGTTGAAACCACGGTGAAAGAAGTAGCAGCTCATCTACTTCTTGCCGAGATTGTGAAACTGCTGAGAAAGGGTGCTATAGAATCCGTTCCTCCGATCCAGAGCGATGCAGGTTTCTACAGCAGATATTTCCTCGTCCCAAAGAAGGATGGCAGTCTCAGACCCATGCTAGATCTCAGGCGTTTGAACAAGGCCCTCATGCAGAGATCGTTCAAAATGCTCACGACCAGACAGATTCTCGCGCAAATACGTCCGAGAGACTGGTTTATCTCAGTGGATCTGAAAGATGCCTATTTTCAAATTCAAATAACGCCCCATCACAGGCCTTTCCTGTGATTCACCTTCGAGGGTCAGAGCTATCAGTACACTGTCCTGCCGTTAGGTCTATCTTTGGCGCCTATTACATTCACAAAGTGCATGGACGCAGCGCTCGCTCCTCAGAAGCAGAGCTGATAGCGCACAAAGCTTTATTACTCAGCCACTTAAAGGATTTGGGTCTCCAAATCAACTGAACAAGGAGCTCGCTGTCTCCCAGCCAGAAAATGTATTTTCTGGGGACAGATCTGGACTCTGTATCAATGACAGCGCGACTCACGTCAGAGCGTGAGAGCGTGCGCTGCAAATACAATGCTCAGCATCGGTTTTCAGGGCAACATTTTTCCTCAAGAATTTTCAGAGGATGCTGGGCCTTATGGCTTCGGCCTCGACAGTGCTCCAACTAGGGTTGCTTTACATGCGCCCTCTGCAGCACTGGCTGAAAACACGGGTCCTGCATCGAGCTTGGACATCGCTGAGAGCAGCGAATGTGCCGGGATGTCAAAATGTGGGCCCAGACAAGCTGTCCATAGACAATGTTCCCCCATGGGAATGGTCCCTACACTCCTAGGTAGTCCAGTTACTATGGGGCACCTTTGGCAGAGCGGAAGTCGATCTCTTTGCGTTACCAGAGAACGCCCACTGCCCAGTATTTTTCACAAAAGAGAAGGACGCACTGGCCCATGTATCTCTCAGGCCAGGGGCGCGATTTGGCACCCGCGCCCTGACCTATGGGCCCTGCACGTCTGGGCCGTCAACGAGTACCTGCGGACCTCCTAGAGGGAGTGTTGAAGCCTATTACACAGGCGAGAGCGCATTCTACTAGAAGGCTTTACACTTCAAAGTGGTCAGTGTTTTCCGGCTGGTGCTCGGGTCAAAACATAGATCTTCTACTTCATTTAGGAGCTGTTGGAGAAGGGCAGGTACCCTTCCATGCTCAAAGTGTACGTGGCTGCCATAGCAGCATTTGTCATACCTATGCTTGGCCAGCCACTGGGATGGAACAATCTCATCATTTGTTTCCTGAGAGGTCCTATGAGATTAAACCCTCCCCGGCCCCCTCTGGTTACGGTCTGGGACCTCTCCACGGTCCTGGATGCTATGAAAGGCGCCCCCTCGAATTGTTGCAGTCCGTGGATTTGCGGTATCTTTCATTTAAGAGCGTTTTCCTTGTGGCTCCTGCCTCGTTCAGGTGAGTGGGTGACCTGCACGCGCTCTCTGTGAGTGCTACGTGTATGGAGTTTGGACCTAACGACGACTCTAAAGTCATTCTCAAACCGAGACACGGTTATGTCCCCAAAGTGCCTTCCACTCCGTTCAGAGCACAAGTCATTTCACTGTCAGCTCTTCCAAGATCTGACAGTGAGGGCGATGCGAACATCCTTTGCCTGGTCAGGGCGCTGAGGATTTATGTGGGACGGTCTGCTGTTTTCAGACTTAGAAAACCTGTGATAATATGATAATGATAACATATCTTCGTGAGATCACGATGAGCTAAGATGAGTGACAGCTTTTTTAACATTGGTTATTATGAATGAAGCGCTCTTTGCTTCATAACAACAGCACACACACACACACACACAAACACAGTTAGAACACCCTCAGTGATTTGGTGATTTTATTCAAGAGCAGGGCCTGATCAGAACTAATTAAATTACAGAAAACGAATAGCAAGGGTAAACCATTAATTTACTTTTTCAAAGGAAAAATAATTTAATTGCAGTTATGATCTAGTTCTTTATTAATGAAGTGTAAAATCTTCCAGAGCATTTGCTAGTATCAGGATCCATGTCCATATCTGCGTCTGTTGGTGAGGACGTCACTCTGAACTGCTCTGTGGACTCTCACATCACACCTGAACACATTGAAGAGGTTTCATGGAAGAAAACAGATGAAGATGAAGATATTCTAGTTCTTCTGTACCAAAACAATCAGACTTTATTAGATTCATCACATGAGAGATACAGAGACAGAGCTGAGTTATTCACTGCAGAAATCCCCAAAGGAAACTTCTCTCTCAGACTGAAGAGTGTCAGAACGGAGGATAAAGGAGTTTACATGTGTAAAGTGTTTTCTGGTGGACTTTCAGCCAGTGCAACAGTAGTACTGGAGAGACTGGGTGAGTAAGAGATTAAAGATGAAGCTGTCATATTTTGTACACAATAATCGGGGCCTAAATTTGAAAAAAATAACAATATTTACTTTTTAATGGCAACATCAAACATAATTTACCCCATGACTGTTGTATTTAGTAACTGATGTTTGTGTTTCACAGGTTTCTCAGTTTCGCAGATAATGGTGTTGAGTCTCTGTATTTCTGCATCTGGATCTGCCCTCCTGCTCTTCTGTCTTATCTACTACAGATCATCTAATGAAGGTAGAAATATTAGTATTTGCTGCAGTCTGTTTGGGTCTTGAATGAGTGAAGTTAGAGAAGTCAAAGGATAAACAGCATGTGTTATTTATTGTCAAATGCACAAAAAGACTAGTGCAGTTATGATTCTGTGGAATGTTTGTTTTTGCCAGCAAATGGCACTAAAATGTATTAAAATGCTAAGCAGTATACCGTGTGCTAGTATAAAAATACCCATGATGCATCTGGATCACATTTCTCATCTACTGGTTTTCTAATAACCAAAAATAAAAAACAAACAAAAAGGAAGACCAATGGAAAATAATTGGACCTGATAATAAAAAAAGTGCATTATGCAGAAATAGAGAATAGTAAGTGAATACATTCACTTATTTTGCAGAATATCACATTATTACATTACATTATTTATTTTTATTTTTAGGGTTGACTGTGCGCAGTCCTTCTGGTCCTCTGGTTGCTCCTCTGGGATCTTCAGTGGTTTTGCCCTGTTATGTTGATGAACTCTTATCAATGGAGAGTCTGGAGGTAGAATGGAGAAGAACAGACTCGGAGACTCATGTGATTCATGTGTATAAAGACGGTCAAGCAGAGTCCCAGCATCAGGATTATCATGATCGAGCTCATTTCTTTACTGATCAGATTCAACATGGAAAGTTCTCCCTCCGTCTGGACAATCTGACAGCTGAGGATGAGGGACCATACACCTGTACAGTTTCAGCTAAAAGTAATTTGAAACTGAGTGTACTTGGTAAGTGAACAAACACATAAGTGAGAAGATAAACATATGTGGCAATGCTGCTGTTGTGAAAGCTATTCTCACTTTATTCTCAAACATTATGGACAAATAACTAACCACAAAAGAAGAACAATATAAAATGTATTCTATATTATTTATCTGTTGACTTGATAATTACATACTGTGCAGAAATACAGTAATTTTAACTTATCTAAACATTGGTGCACCCTAATGTGCAAGATATCATATGTGCTTTTTTTCTCTCTCTTGTTGATTATTCAAGATCCCTGTAGGATACCTGGTAAGTGAATAAATAAGAAACATGATGAATATGCATGAATGTGTCAGCTTGGAGACATCTAGAGAGAGGTCTCTCGTGTCCCGTGGCAGTCTATCTTTGTGTTTGTTCTTGTCTGTGCCAACACATGCAATTATAATGATTATAGAAACTAGACTGCTGTAAACAGTTGTATAACATAAGCTCTATTAGTGTAAAAATTACTGCAATGTTCATATATCTGCTCTTCTGTATGTCTACTGATGAGTTATAGAAATATGAGATATAGAGAAAGATGCCTGAAAGCTAGAGCTTTTCATAATTAGCTATTGAATCAGTTACAATTAAGCTGGTTAAAATATTGTAATTAATTGGACCTACTATTGTTACATATTTAAAGTTATTACTATGTTTATTTAAACATAATTATTTTCTATTTTCTCTATAGATTCATTACTCCGTCTTCATCTCTTTCTAGTCTTCTGTCCAAATATAATCATGTTCTTTGCTTTTGTTTTCTGGGGTGTTTCTGAAGGTGAGTGCATGTTTTATTTCACTGATGAGTGATGTGTGTCCTCTGATGATGACAAGCATCTTCCAGCTCGAGATATATATTAGGGATGGGCGTTTTTGTCAATTTTTAATTTTAAGTACTGATAGGTTTCAAAAATTAGTACTTTAGTACTAGGGGTAAGGCGTGTCTGTCGTAGCGATAATGAAAATATTTGAATAAAAATTATCAAAATGACTAGAAAGATACTGCTGTTTGATTACCAATTAATCAATGTTTCAAAAAAAAAAAAAAATATATATATATATATATATATATATATAAAGGAATTGCTGCATGAGGTCAATCTGAAGAATAAATAATCACCAGTAAACCTGTTCTACATGACACATCCTATATGAGATTAATCAAGATCCTCCAAAACTCTTCCACGCTCCAAGGACATTCTTTTAAAACGGCACACAGAACATTATTCATTTAAAGTTAGTTGTGACTCTAAATGTTTAAAGGAGGTGTAAGGAATGTTTTTAAGAACATTTTCTTCCAACGTTATGAGGACGTTTAAAAATGGAAGGAGCATCATGGTTTAATGCTGCATTTCAATCACTGAAGGAACAATACATTTAGAAACATATCAAGATTTTTTGTCACAACATCAGATCATGACTTCAGGTTTTAGAGAGGTTGGGTGAGGCAACAAGACGATGAACTACAGTACAACACAGAAGTAAATCATCTAAAGAATGGAAGATATGAAGATAGGAAAACATGAAACAATCCAGAATAGAACTGAACTGAAAAAGATTTGTTGGGAGGATGGTCCATAATTATAACTCTTATAAGCAACAGGAAACTGTTTCGCTGCTAAAGGAGGATACACAGATTACTAAATTCAAGAGTTCACTTCTTATGATTAATATTGGTTTGTGTTTCAGGGTCTCTGAATGAGTCGGTCTCTTGTTGTGCTCTTTATTTTCTGAGGCCTATCGTGTTGCTTTGGGCGGCTCCATATGTTAAAGAGTTCACATGTAAGACTCATTTATCAGTTTATTAGAGAAGATCAGAAAATTAATTATAATGCCCAGATATTTAATACTTAATACTCACTCTACAAATAATTTAATAACTTAAATTTATATTTAAATAACTTAAACTTGAATAAAACTTTCATTAAACAGTGTTTTAGGTATTTGCATTTGTGTTATATGAAATTTGGTTGTAATTTTGATCTTTTCTGTTTTACAGACAACAGTAAAAGACGGATTCTGAAATATGGTTATTTTGCTGAATATGTCCCCTTCTCAATTGTTGTTTATTCAGGTAAACAAAAACAAATGCCAATCGACCAGAATTATCATAAGAATAAAAAAATGTAAGCTAACAAAATAAAACCAAACTAAGGTTTACACAAACAATCTAATATTATGAATATTCTGCAGCAAATGAAACATATTCACAATAATATATTCAGAAACATTTAAACCCCTACTAAATTCTCAGCATGTTTTGAAGTCATGCATCATAAGCATTACTGGGTCAGAACAGAAACAGACAAAACACTGAACAGTAGTGTCATGGTGTATGTTGAAGAAGACTTGATGAAGAGGAGTATTAATAAATTCCAGCGCAAAGTTAATCACAATAATAGTGATGGGACGATTGATACCAATAATAAAAAAAATTTGTTGATTCACAATCCCACCTAATGCCTAAAAGGGTAATTCAGTCACTTTGAGGGTTCTCAGTAGGACCTTCAGTCATGTTTATGACTGGGGTATCAGAGACCCCAAACAGGTAAAAAAAAAATTGGTAAAAGGTTGCCTAAAATATTTTGGTACTTCTTTTGGAATATTATTTTCCAGCTACCCATGTCAATTATTAATCATGATCACATACCTGTGTATTTTATATTATGTGTATCCGTTGTGGTCTCATTGGCTCAAATAAATTGAGATGAGATTATATCAGATTAGATATTGTATTGATCCCACATTGATTCCACTCTTTTTCAGCACAATTTCATTAAAGTCTCAAATGTTTCAGAAATTCTCGGTTTCTTATCACTATAAAATAATCCACAAAATATAATCCTAACGGCAGAGAAACACAAAACCAAGTAAACGTTGACCAGACAAAGCACGTCTGTGAAGAAGCAACTTTAATACATAGACAAATGAGAATTATTAACAAAACACAGGTGATGGAGGTTAATTAATGAAGACTAAATGAGACCAGGAACATAACCAAATATGGGCACACAGGAACTAAACCAGAACACAAGACAGGAAAACAGAGAATCAAGGTCCATAAGACATGGCGTGACACTTAGATTAAGGAGACTGTCAGTGTAAATTATAAGAAGACTGTAACTGTAACTGATGGTTTTGGTGTCATTCTTCTGACCTGCATTTATATATTGGGTGTGCTTCTATTTTATAGTTTTCCTATCTCTTCTTTCTTCTAGCTCTATTTAAAAGTACTTTACAAAAAGTTCAGTACTACCCTGAATTTGACAAAATTGTGATAAAAGTCCTGTTTTCAGTAGTGATTCTTACCTGCTTCTGCAAAATAATTTACGGTAAGCCTTTCTGTGTGAATAAGATGAAACTGTGCAACTTTCTGCTATTTTACAAATCATTATTTTGTGTATGTTGACATGCTTTAATCTATGTTTTTTTATGTTCAAAAAACACATTTTTCAAATACTATATATTATTGTAGTTCCTCTATGCTCCAACTCTGTCAAATGTGTTGTTTTCTACAAAAAAAAAAAAAAAATGGATCTGATATTGTAGTATATTAGTAAAAATAGTACATGCTGATATTTTCAAATCATATTTTTATTAGCAACATGAAGATTTAAGTTTTTTTTTTTAACCAAATGATTTCCTTATTATTATTATTGTTATTATTATTATTATTATATTTCGTGGTTGATTTGTATTTTGAATTCTGTCATGATAACTGCAAATATAATGACTCAAACCTGAATCAAATATTACAATTTTAGTTGTAGAATTTTTTTTTCTCCTGTAGTTTTCATTATAGAGATTGGAATAAAGCGTGGAAGGAAAATTGAATTGTTTGACCTTGTGGCCGATATGACCTTTGATATTGTGCCTACATTACAATTCATCCTCCTGTTCTACACTTTTGCATCAATCAGAGGAGGTGAGTTCATATGTATAATGATTTGAATTAATCTGTGTTCATTTAATCTCTGGTGGCATTTTAAAATGCTCATTATGACTGATTTCTTGCAATATGCTGTTAATTTGTTGATATATTCCACTAATATCCACCATTAATATAATATCTCTCCTGTTTTTAGCATTCATCGTAATTGTCATTTTACCAGTGTTACTGATGATGACGAACGACAGATGGACTTTTAGATGTGGAAGGCTCAAATGTAAGTATTTGCTGAATTCTGAACTTATTTAGATTTTAACTGGATCATTATCTCTGTTATACAGATGCTTCTCAATAAATTAGAATGATGAGTAAAAGTTCATTCATTTCAGTAATTCAACTCAAATTGTGAAACCCATATATTTATTAAATTAATTCAGTGCATTGCAGACTGAAGTAGTTTAAGTCTTTGGTACATTTAATTGTGATCATTTGGGCTCAAATTTAACAAAAATCCACCAATTCATCATTTCATCTCAACAAATTAGAATACTTCATGAAACCAATAAAAAAAAAGGAAAAAAAAAGTGAATTGTTGACCTTCTGGAAAGTATGTTCATTTTGAGTACATGTACTTGCTAGAGGCCCCTTTTGATTTAATTACTGCCTCAATTCGGCGTAGCATGGAGGTGATCAGTTTGTGGCACTGTTGAGGTAGTCTGGAAGCCCAAGTATCTTTGACAGTGGCCTTCAGCTCATCTGCATTGTTTGGTTTCTTGTTTCACATTTTCCTCTTGACAATAGACCATAGATTCTCTCTGGGGTTCAGGTCTGGTGAGTTTTCTGACCAGTCAAGCACACCAACACCATGGTCATTTAACCAACTTTTGGTGCTTTTGGCAGTGTGGACAGGTGTCAAATCCTTCTGGAAATTAGATCAGCAGTGCTGGGAGAATTACAGTAATATGACTTACTACAGGGCCATTGAATGCTTGAATCTGATTATTGTTCTGAAGTTGACGCAGATGAACGTTGTGAGGTTTGCAATTATTTTCTGCACGGAATTACATTTCTATAACACTGTATTGACGGAAATTACAGAACTAAACAAACAACATTATCATCATGACACGATTTTCTGAAAGTAAATACACATGACATTTCTCACTAATAACAGCGCTGTTTAGAGACCCTGCTGCAGAACACTGTTGAGGGACGCAAAGAGGAAGCCTAATTCACACAAGCTCTCTCTCTGTGTGTGTGTGTGTGTGTGTGTGTGTGTGTGTCTCGGTCTCTCTCACCCTCTAATACCGTCATTAATAACTGCATTAGAATGATATCAACGGCTCAAGCCTCCATTACCAGCCTTTAAAATTACGTTTTGAAACCAGCTAAGGAGGCATTGGATAAGATGCGGAAGAAATAATCCTACTCACAATAGCGATTTAAGTACGAGAAAAATCCTTTTAAATATGTCATCTGATCAATGTGTTGAAGTGTGGTAGCGGAATAATTGACTCATGTGTGTCATGGCCGCATCACCACCTCGGGTGTGCATTATTTTTCTAATAATTCAACGGACCGTCGTCAATTATTCCTTACTTTTTACAGGAATATAATTTGCTTGTGGTGAATCCGTAGCTCTAGGTAGTAACTTGTACATGTAATATATTCCAAAATGTAAGTTCTTGTAATTAGATACTCCATTTTAAAATACTCAGACTACTACTTTTTATTGATTACTTATTCACAATATGGCAGTAAATTGTTCATAATTTAAATCATGATGATAGATTCAGATGTTTTCCTATTTTCAGATCACCTTTAAATTGATTGCCATTTTCCATTTTATTTCAGTGTGAAAGTGTTTTTCATTAAAACATATTCAAACTCTTGTCTTTTTCCAGGTCCACCTTTGGTCATACGAACATTGATGTTAATCTTTATATTTGTGATCAATTCAGTGATGCTCATTCTTTACTGTTTGACAGTGGAAAAAAAAACAGGTAAGATAATATTTTAAATAGGGCTGTTAAGTTCAAATTTTATCTAATTAATTGCATGATGTGGTGATTAATCGCACAGCAGATTAGTGCTTTTGAATTAGTGATGGGAAGTTCAGTTCTTTTCTGCGAACCGGTTCTTTCGGACAGTCCTATTCAATAAACCGGTTGAAAAAAAAAAAAAAAACGATTCACCGCATAGACAGTAAAAGAAATGGACACAGCGACCCTGTTTGATTCAACGGAGACAAGTGAAGTCAATTAGAAGCACGCACTTCTCGGGGGTCGAGTGTACTGTGCAGACTCAAACTGAGCTTGATGATGTAGATGTCACGTGAGCAACCTTTCTGACAATTGTGAGTCTTCTAATCACTGTGCCAAGAGAAGTCTGAATCACCCACCAAATCTTGCAGAGGTTGTTGAACAATTTTGTCCCATTGCTTTTATGGACTCTCTATAGGCTTCTCCCTTGACTTTATGCTTCCACGTCCCCGATAGCCTCATAGATAGTAAAAGATCGCCTGCGAGCTTCTCCTCTTGTCCATACGGTAATTTCTGTACTGTGCGACAGAGCGTCGCAGGTTATGACGCAATTGTTTGCCTAATTTTAAAAAAACTGCTTCTACGGGGCAATAACGTTAGATACAAGGTAATGGATCCTTTTATACATTCTCATGTTTCTTTAGAAATAATTAATGGACAAGTGGAGTCTTTAAACACCTCAGATGTAAAGCTATTCACTGTCAAAGTAACACCAAAATTAATGGGAGTCAATGGAATGATAACAGCAGCTGTAGGTCCACTAGCCAATGGCGGCGCCCAGGGATGCTTCAAAAAAAATTGAAAACCCTGCCCCCCTGGTTCACTGGTTATTTTACGCTCTGCGTAATTACATAATTGGCGATGACGTAATGGCATCAAGTCTATCAAACATTCAAATATATAAAGTCAGTAGCCTAATCATAACTTTAGTCAGTTAAAAACCTCAAATCATGAAAAGTTTACAATTAAGTTTTGCAACAATGCACCCAAATACTGTGTAAAATACAATAATGTGCATGCAAGGATTTAAGTCTTGAAGATATAAAGTAAATAAATTAACTCAAGTGTCATCAGCGTAGAAAGCAGGTGATTGCCAGATTGCCCCTCATTCAAGCCTCTTCTCAAAAAGCCAAATTTTAGATCACAAGATTTTATCTAGATTCAGTCCAATTTCTAAGTTGTCATTCTTAGAAATTCTCTGTGGGGAAGTCGTGGCCTAATGGTTGTGGGTGGCGGTAGTGCATGAACAGTTCTCTCTCCACCTTCAATACCATGACTTAGGTGCCCTTGAGCAAGGCATCGAACCCCCAACTGCTCCCCGGGCGCCGCAGCATAAATGGCTGCCCACTGCTCCGGGTGTGTGTTCACAGTGTGTGTGTGTGTGTGTTCACTGCTCTGTGTGTGTGCATTTCGGATGGGTTAAATGCAGAGCACAAATTCTGAGTATGGGTCACCATACTTGGCTGAATGTCACTTTCACTTAGCCAAGGTTCTTGGGAAATCAGTTTTTTAACCAAATTCTGATTTTTTTGGACCAAAATGTAGCTCTTGAAGTGTTTCAGATCATTCTGTTCTTTTTTTATTGGATCTCACTGCAGCCTTTGACACTATAGATCATGAGGTTTTAATTTCACGCCTTGAGAATGTTGTAGCATCTATGGCACTGTTCTAAACTGTTTTAGATCATTTTTGGCAAACATAAGTTTTTCTGTTAACCTAGGCAAGGCCTGTGGAGTTCCACAGGGATCTATACTTGCTCCAATGTTAGTTTCCATATATATATATATATATATATATATATATATATATATATATATATATATATATACATGCACACACACACACACACACACATACAAATACCAATTCGGGTCTATCTTTTGCAAGTATGGGATTTTCTTTTCATTTCTTTGCAGATGACACAAAAATCTATCTTCCTGTGAAAAAAAATACTGACACAACGTTGAATTCCATTACAGTCTGCTTATGGGAGGTTAAAGCTTGGTTATCAAATAATTTTTTGAACTTAAAGAAAGCAAAACCAAACTGTAGTTTGGAGGGCCTTATACGAGTGATTACTCTAGTCTCGGAGAGTTGTCCTCCCACTGTAAAATGGTGGTTAGAGATCTTGGGTAATGTTGTATTCTTCCTTATAGTTTGATAAACAGAAACAGTGGTGAAATCTGCATTTTTTCCATTTAAGACTTCTGACCAAGGTGAAACCATTTGTATATTGTAAAGACCTGGAGATGCTGATCCATGCTTTTGTGTTCTCAAGAATCGACCACTGTAACTTACTCTACATTGGTGTCTCCCTAACATCGTTGAGTCGGCTGCAAGTAGTATAAAATGCTGCAACCTACCACTTCATATCAGATCTGCTCCGACATTAGGCTTTTTTTTTATATAAGTCGTTTAAAAATGCACTTGTTCTCTATAGCCTTTGCAAGTGAACAAGGTTGAGTTTTAATGTTTTTGTCGATGTTTCCCTTACTAAAATGTTTTATTAATGTCTGTATAGTACTCTGATGCAACTCCTTGTTGTTTTAAAAAGGGCTATAGAAATAAATGAACTGAACTTTGGTGATCCAATTCAACCATACTAACAAGCAGAAATAACTTAAAACATAGAGTTTGTTTCTTTTTATTAAGAGTGTTTAACCAACTTCTACTGTGCACTGTTCTTTATGCAATCCAGAAAGGCACCACAGCTAAAAGGCCCTCTATGGTATGGACATAAATTTACACATCCTTCAGCTTAATCATTTCACTTTTGGTGTGACAGGGCTTTTTGTATTTGCCAAAAATATGTTTTTTATATTAAAAAACAAACAAAACCAGCCCAGATGTGAAAAGGTAATGCAAAAGTAGTGTAACCCATTACTTACAATAAAGTTAGTTTATTTACTTATTTGTTTTATTTGAGGGAGCAACACATTACATAACATGTAATGGATTACTTTTAAAGTAACTTTCACCAACATTGACAGCATTTGAGATGCTTAGATCTAGGGATGCACCGAAATGAAAATTCTTGGCCGAAACCGAAAACCGATAAAGAGAAAACCAAGGCCGAAAACCGAAACCGAAACACCGAAATAAATTATGCCAATTATTAGTACCATTGCATTTATTGCTATGACCGTGTACTAACTTTACTAAAATTAAGACATTGCAATTGCATAAATTAATATTAAAGTTTCAAAGATAATTACAGTTACATAACTTATTAAAAAAAAAACAACATAAAAATACATAATTACAAATGATGTAAATATTTATTAAGCACATTGCAACAATGCACAGTATAAAATAAAATTCTAACTAAAAATTTATCCCACTCATGTGTATATTTAATAATAATGTACAGGCCTACTGGCCTGCAGAAAGGTTTTAAAATGAACAGTTCTCTCATAAAAACAAAGTGCATTTAGGTGAAGTGCATTTGAAATTGTTCTATGTAGGACTAGAAAGTGCATTACTTCTCCAGTTGGCAAGACTGTTATCACTTCTGGGGATGGGGACTTCAGACAGATAACCATCTAGCTGTTGAGCAGTTGAGCTTGTCATCTGCCTGACATTTGAGAAATATTTGAGAGAGTGTATTTAAATAGGGCCAGGGCATAAATAAACATTTTTATCAAATTAAAGCAGAAATCTAGCAGAAAATCTAGCATATGGCTACAATCTGATATTATGTATGTATATATGTTTGTGTGTGTGTATAAGAACAAAATAGCCAACGTATTATTATTATTTGAGGCACTTTCTTGCAGAATTCCACTGAACATATCAGACAACGATGGTGCATGCCACTCATCTGATGCAGAGACCAGTCTTTTTTTCTGCGCTCTGATCTGTCTCCTTTGCTTGGCGCTTCTCCGTCTCCACGCGGTTTCTCCGCATCCAGCGGCGCCTGGATCATTTCTCGTGCGCGCTGCCTTATTTCCGCATCCAAGTAATGGTCTTTATAACGCGGATCAAGCACATTCGCGATGAAGTGCAGAGGATCCGAAAAGATCTCAGTGAGACGTGTGCTAACAGACTCTATAAGACTGTACTTTTCTTTGTTTTTACTTCGTGGTCCGTCTTAATCTCTTTGTTAGGAGACGCTTTAGTGCTGCGAATAAAGGAGTAAGAAGAGAGAGAATGTTCTCACTGGTGTTAAGTGAATGTCGCGTGGAGCTCGTGGTCTTTGCTATGCAGGTGCACGTGCAGGTCGCGGTTTCTGTTTGCGTCATCACAACATTTCGGCCGTGTCGTGTTGTTTCGGTGATAAAAGTCTATCGGCCGAAAACCGAAAAGGCCATTTTCGGCCGAAAATTTTCGGTGGCCGAAATTTCGGTGCATCCCTACTTAGATCCTAACTGACAGACAAATCTAATGGGTGTCCAAGATTGTGGGGGGGGGGGGGGGGGGGGGGGTCTTTTTCATATGCTGGGTGAAATCTTAGGTGGTATTAGTATTAGGTTTGTTAATGTGCACGACTGTGTGTGCGTGCATATATATAAATGACTATATATATATATATATATATATATATATATATATATATATATATATATATATATATATATATATATATATATATATATATATGCTCATACTTTTGCAAAGTGTCAATGGTCATCTTTTGGACAACTGTCAAGTCAGCAGTCTTCCCCATGATTGTGTAGCCTACAGAACTAGACTGAGAGACCATTTAAAGGCTTTGCAGGTGTTTTAAGTTAATTCGCTGATTAGAGTGTGGCACCAGGTGTCTTCAATATTGAACCTTTTCACAATATTCTAATTCTCTGAGATACTGAATTTGGGATTTTCCTTAGTTTTCAGTTATAATCAAAATTAAAAGAAATAAACATTTGAAATATATCAGTCTTAAGAGTGCAAATTCTGTACAAACCTGACATTTTGGTCAAAAAAAATAAATAATCTGAATTTGGTTTAAAAAACAAAAACACAAAAAAAGAAAAGAAAATTACTATCCATGAACCTTGGCTAAGAATGGCTACTTGGAAATAGGACAGGAAATTAGATAAAACCTTGCTCTAAATTTGGCTTTTTGAGAAGAGGCTGAACTGCAGCATGTTTCTCATGTCTCCAACATAGGAGTTAATGGTGCTCTAATATACAAAGTTGCAAAACTGTCATGAGTTGTGGAATTTATATTCCTCACACTTCTAGAGGGAGTAACAAACTTTTTTTACGTCATGATTTAATGACAGTTCAAATGTAACAGATTTATGGTAAAACTTAAATATTACGACTGATTACAAGGTCTAAATGTATGACCATATACATGAGTAGACCCATGAACAAGTAAGTTAAGAATTATTTCACTAATGGGTTTGATGGACAACAAACTTACATTGAAATCACCCAGAATCAAGAAATTATCGTAGTTGCATAGAAGACCACTTACAAACTCAGCAAACTGCTGAATAAAGTTCTTAGTTAATTTTGGAGGTCAATAAATTAATGCACATACTAAGAAACCAGTCTGCACATTAATTTGGAACAACTGTACTTTGAAGGTTGAATAGGCATCAGCCTGAAGAGTCTTACAGTTTAGACTTTTTAAAAATGACTGCCAAACCTCCTCCACAACCCGTCAGACTAGGTTGGTTCAAAAAAGGTCAGCAGCAAAGACATTTGTTAATAAAATGGTATTAAAAACATGAGTTTGCATTGAACTTTTTATTCACTTTGAGGAATACTGTTTTTGTGCAAATGAGATGAGTAAATGAGTGTTCTTCACATTTAGTCTAGCACTACAGTATGTTCACAGTGCACACTTCATCCAGATTTCTCTCAACATTGAGACAGTAGAGCTGTCACCAGGGCCACTGCTGGCCAAATGGGTGCCGTAAGCAGATTGTATTGTGCCCCCCTTCCTCAAATATGATGAAAAAAAAAAAAACACCTAGGGGTGAAAATAAAACTTTAATAAAATAAAGTAAAATGAATAGATTGTATTATTTACTAATTACAATTGTAACTCTCAACATTTACCTGTGACTATAACTTTATTATGAATCTAATTTATTTTATAGTCCCAAGCATTCAGAAATCATAAAAGGAAATTAACCATGGTTTATTTTTGTAAGGGTTGTGATATCCACATGTTTTTGTTGAAGAAAGTATACATGCTGTGTCATCTATAGCAAAAAGGGTGGCAAAAAATGAAAGATTAAGTAAATATTTGAATTAAATGTTTGGTCAGTAGCCTAAACAAGGATTTGATTGTCCTGTAAGTGTAACAGCAGCAATTACATGGCATTTGGCTCCCTTTGCAGGCATTTGTAATAACATGTAAATAAATTGTTCACTTTGCATTTGCCTACATTATGTATCTTTAACAGTGTTATTATTAACCAATCATTATTGCCTCGTTGTTTTTTTATATATTGGATTTTAAGTCATTTAAAGGCTATTGATGGCTTAGGTCTGTTTTTATAGCAACAACAAACAAAAAAATATTACAGTATTTTAATACTTCTTTGTAAATTATTATTTTAAGAAACAAAACCATGGTTAATTTACAGTTACCATGGCTACAAGAATGATGATTTGTGGTGTTATTTCTAAAACCACGGGTAATTTTCGTAAGGGAACCTGAAAAAAAAAGAAAAAGAAAATCCTTTCACAGGAATGTGCCTGAAAGTGATAAACGGTCCTCATATTTACCTAAATGATTTATAATTTATTTTAATATATATTAAAAAAGTATAAGGTGTGCATTGTAGCTGACACCAAAATGAACACATTACAATTGGTTTATGACTGCAAGTCTTTCTCCTCAAATGCTATTGAGCTTCAAATTTGCGTTTGAGTCCATGTGAAAAAGTACCATAATTTACATATGATTTACAGTTTATTTTAACGTTCAATTCAATTGTGCATTATAGCTGACACCTAGATTACACCTATTAATGTGCTTGAACACAGAGTTCTGTGAACAGCCAGCCTTTTTTGCAATGACCTTTTGTGTCTTGTGCAAGGTGTCAATGGTCGTCTTTTGGACAACTGTCAAGTCAGCAGTCTTCCCCATGATTGTGTAGCCTACAGAACTAGACTGAGAGACCATTTAAAGGCTTTGCAGGTGTTTTAAGTTAATTCGCTGATTAGAGTGTGGCACCAGGTGTCTTCAATATCGAACCTTTTCACAATATTCTAATTCTCTGAGATACTGAATTTGGGATTTTCCTTAGTTGTCAGTTATAATCAAAATTAATAGAAATAAACATTTGAAATATATCAGTCTTAAGAGTGCAACTTCTGTACCATGATTGGCTTTAAAGCCTGACTGAACGCTTCAATAGATACATTTTGGTCAACAAAAAAACAAAAACAAACAAAAAACATCTGAATTCAGTTTTAAAAATAAATAAATAAATAAAATTCCAAGACTATCCAAGAGCCTTGGCTAAGAATAGCAACATAGAAATTGGATGGAAATTAGATAAAACCTTGCTCTAAATTTGGCGTTTAGTGAAACATAGGAGTTAATGGTGCTCTAATATACAGAGTTGCAAAACAGGCAACAGTTGTGGAATTTATATTCCTCACACTTCTAGAGGGAGTAACAAACTTTTTTACCTCATGATTTAATGACAGTTCAAATGTAACAGATTTATGGTAAAATTTTAATATTACATTAAAATTTGAGTGATTACATGAGATTACAACGTCTAAATGTATGACCATCTACACGAGTAGACCCATGAAAAAGTTAAGACTCGATAAAATTCTTTCACTAATGGGTTTGATGGACAACAAACATACATTGAAATTACCCAGAATCAAGAAATTATCGTAGTTGCATAGAAGACCACTTACAAACTCAGCAAACTGCTGAATAAAGTTCTTAGTTAATTTTGGAGGTCAATAAATTAATGCACATACTAAGAAACCAGTCTGCACATTAATTTGGAACAACTGTACTTTGAAGGTTGAATAGGCATCAGCCTGAAGAGTCTTACAGTTTAGAGTTTTTAAAAATGACTGCCAAACCTCCTCCACAACCCGTCAGACTAGGTTGGTTCAAAAAAGGTCAGCAGCAAAGACATTTGTTAATAAAATGGTATTAAAAACATGAGTTTGGCACTGGCAACTTTTTATTCACTTGAGGAATGCTTGAATTATTTATAATAATAATAATAAAAAGTTATTGCTTACTTCAAAAAAAGTAACCTTATTTGCAACACATGTGTTTTTTCGTATCACTCAGCCTAAAAATTCACACACAGGAACCTTGTACACGGAATCTGATGCATATTAATCCATTATGAAAAAAAAGGTTCTCAAAACAATATAAAGTGGAGTCTTCAAGCAGTTAGGATTATTATTTTGTCACCACACTTCTTTAAGAAATATATACACATACGCACACACACACAATTAATACATGTAGCTTCTGATGATACATTGAGGTCTTATGAAATTACCAGTCTGTGAAATAAACTGAATATTACCTTTTAAGCACATTTACATTGTTAAAAATATTGATTTCAATATTGATACTGAAATATCCGAAATGGTTTCAGTACTCTTGTTCCCCTCAAATCAATACACAGATACCAGATTTTTATTGTTAATAAAAAGGGTGTATATTTACAGTTTTACGGTGTAGGAATATATTGTAAATAAGGCAATTTGATGAAAATATGGAGAAGTTAGACTATTTTATTTTTCGTTTTGATCAACAGATCCTATTGGATGGGGCTGCGTGATGGTGTTTATGCAAATAATCTGGGTAGTTATGAAGTTTACAGATGAAGATTTTATTTATCTTCGTTTTGATCAGGGTACAGTAATGATCATCTACTTTGATTCTTCTTTTAAGTGTAAAAGAATGGTTTAATGCTCCTAAACATACACTGATGTCATAATTCTGTTAGAATTTATATTAAATGTTTAAACTTTAATTACAGCTTTTCATCGAAGTGGCCATGTGTATCTATTTGGATCAATTGGTTGCATTTTACTGACCTCCATTGCAATAATAACAGAAATTATGTTAAGAGGTAAGTGAATGCGGTGCTTTTGTATTTATTTATTTTTTAATGTTCACAATCCATATAATATACTTCACATGTCAGACATATGTATTATGTAATGTGTATATATTATTAAGGCGTAATTTTAGTCTTGAGTGACTGGATACGGAAATAGTTTGAAGTGTCTTAACTTCAGATTGTTTTAATCAGAATCATGAGCTGAATTCATCTGTATTTAGCTGGAGCTATTACAGTACAATACGACTGCATTCCTTTCTGGACACAGTGGTGAGAAAGGAATGCAGTCGTATTGTACTGTAACAGCTCCAGCTAAATACAGATGTATTCAGCTCATGATTCTGATTAAAACAAGTCTGAATTTGAGACATATATATATATATATATATATAAAATATTATAACAAACACATATCTCTTCTTTTTCAGCTAATGGTGATCGTACAGTTGGAGATTTGAGATTCATTGTCTTTCCTTTAGAATCTTTCTTCATCCTTTGTGTGCTGATTTCAGGACACATTCCACCTAGTGAGTATAACCCAAAATTGTCTCGCCTGGTCCATAGGTTTCTTGTCTCTCAAACATTTGCCTTTTATTTAATAATAATAATAATAATAAAAAATAGTTTCCTGCTGTAGTTAAACTAGAGTTTGAATCAAATTGAACCATTGTGGCCTATGGCTGTGTGAGCCTTTGCTACCACGCCGAGCAGCTTTACAATAGTGTGCCATGACTATATGAGCCTGGGCTACCCGGCCGATTGGCTAAACTCAAATTAGACGCACACTGCGTTATGTTTAATAAACAAAATGGATATGTTCCAATCCAATAGAGGAGACCCCAGCATCCACCTGAGCAAATATATATTTATTAACTGAGGTTACTTTCTCCACTTCAGTCCCAGCAGCAGCATAACAGCTTGTTAATTCATGTTTGTACAATAATCAAATGGATGAAGTTATCCGATGCATGCCATTTTACGCTTGTGCAGATAAAAGTGGTTAAAGTTACAGTGCACAAAAAAACCACTGGGTGGACTGACCTGAATGAACTGAAATTAAGAGCAGAATATAAAAAGGGTTCCTTTTTCTGCACCATTTTCTGAATAAAAGTGAGTTTTACGGTAATCCAGGACAGGAGACTGGAATAACAGGAGAACACGGTTTATTGAGGCACAAGCAGAGAAGCAGGTAGTGAATGGTGAGCAATTGGTGAGGATATGGTGCTGGAGGTTGGAGTGATGAGTAGATCCGGAGGGTAGTAACACAAGGCGATGGAGGCAGATGACACACACACACAAGATGGAGACAGGAAGATGCTGGAGATCGCTGGAGAGAGGTAAGCAGGGTAAATGGTTAGTCCTTTAGAGTAAGCAGGTAGGTATTGACGTAGTTGCGAACGAGACCGGACGGTGATTGAGTGTGTGTGTGTGACTTTTGTAGGAGGTGTTGATTGCAGGTGGATGAGGAGCAGGTGGGTGTGATAAGTATTCCGGTGAGGGTGTGCGCTGTGATTGGTTGGTGTTGGAGACTGGCATTTCTGTGACAGTACTCCCCTACCCACGGCCCGGGGAGTCCGACGACATGGTGGACGTCCTCTTCCCCGTGGAGCAGGTATGTCAGGGTGGTTGGAATGCAAGGTGTCTAGCAGGTTCGGATCCAGGATGTCGTTGCGTGGGACCCATGAGTGTTCCTCTGGACCGTATCCTTCCCAGTCCACTAGATACTCAAGTTGTCCAACATGGTGCCGGGAGTCCAGGATGTCGTGAACATTGTAGGCAGCTCCATAGTCAAGGATGAGTGGCAGGGGGGCTTTGGCTATGCCAGGCTCTGTGGAGAGGGAGACAGAAGGGTGGTGAGGTTAGAGCAGTGACACATGAAATGTGGGGTGGATCCGATACTTAGGGGGAAGGTGTAGCTTGAAGGTGACTGGGTTGATCTGCTCTGCAATGGTGAATGGGCCAATGAATCTGGGACTCAGTTTGTGGCACGGTAGACGCAGGTGGATGTCTCGGGTTGACAGTCAGACCTTCTGTCCTGGTGGCAATGGTTGGCTGTCCTCCTGCATCTATTGTAACTGATGGTGGGCCGTGTCCCAGACCCTCTCGCTCTCTCAGAACCAGTAGTCGACAGATGGTACATCCGAGGGTACACCTGACCATGGGTAGAGTGGTGGCTGGTAGCCGAGCACGCACTGGAATGGGGTGAGTCCGGTGGAAGGTTGACGTAGGGAGTTCCCTGTCAAGGGAACTTCGAACTGCGTCCTCTTAGGGGACACTATGGGGAACACCTCGTCGTGACCTGTGTCTGAAGCATACTTAGAAAAACGCCAACGTGTTGGCCGGCGACAGTCTCTGACGTCACTACCGGCGCAACTATAAATACGCGCCCGTAGGACCCGTCATTTATCTTCTTCGTCTTCATTGACTGTTTTGTTTGAAGCTTGCATCTGAGAAACGACCAAAACGGTAAGAGCGATCTATTATTGTTATCATGGCATCCACTAGCAAGGCGTTTAAACAGTGTGTGCACCCATGTCAGCGTTATTTGACACCTGATGACACACACAGTCTTTGCGTCTCTTGTTTGGGCGAAGAGCACGCGCGCGATGTCCTTGAGGGGGCAATCTGCGTGCACTGCGAGCGTTTCTCTGTGAAAAAGCTCTGCTCTCGTTTGTCTCTCTTTTCGAGGAACGAGGGACGGCCATCTGGTTCCCGCAGCTCAGGTCCCGCCGGTGCCGAGGCACGGAGGAGAATGAGCTTGTGGGGATCACAGGTGGATCTCACTGAGGAGTGTAGAGAAGGACTTTTCCTTTCACACTCTCTGGCGGCAAACAAGAATGAACTTCAGGAGGAAGATGCGTTGTCATTAACCCATTCTGATACTGAAGTTAGTGCTCTGCTGGGTTCTACCCAGAAAGAGCAGGAGATGTCTGAGAGTGGCGAAGAAGCTGAGGCTTAGCCTTCTCAATCCTCTTGCCCTGCGTATGGGGAGCTGTTAGAGGTTATGGATCGGGCCACAGCAAAATTAGACTTGCCATGGAAGCGTGCCAGAAATGTGACATCGCGAGGTCGCCTCGATGAGCATTATTTGTCTGACCATAGCCCACAGCCCAGGTGAGCCTTCCATTCTTGCCTGACTTACATGCAGAAGTCAAAAAGGAATGGAAGAGGCCTTTTTCCTCTCGCATCCATCGGTTTCAGCATACGAGTTATGCTGATTTTGAGGGCATGCACGAAAAGGGCTATGAGAGGATGCCCCCTGTAGAAGAGATGCTGGCTAGCTATCTCTCTGGGGGGAAATATCCTCTCTTAAATCTCCCTCTTTGCCATATAAGCTCCTCCAGGATACATCCCGGTAAAAGGTAGTAGGCCTCTCTAGGCCTCTCTGTAGGTGAACTCCCACATATTGTGGTTGTCAGGTAGTAGGCCTCACCAGGCCTCCCTGGAGGTTTAGCTCCCACATACTGTGCGTTTCCACTAAATAGCATGGTTTTTCAGGTAGTAGGCCCCTTCAGGCCTCTCTGTAAGCGAGCTCCCATGTTTTGTGGGTGTCAGGTAGTAGGCCTCCCTGGAGTTGAGTTCCAAATTACTTTCAGTTTCCACTTAAGGTGGTTATCTGCTAACAGGTAGTAGGCCTCTCTAGGCCTCTCTGTAGGTGAACTCCCACATATTGTGGTTATCAGGTAGTAGGCTTCACCAGGCCTCTCTGAAGGTGAGCTCCCACATACTGTGGTTGTCAGGTAGTCCAGCGCCTCTGCGATGTTTAGGAACCTTTCTGTACACAGGCTAAGCCTGTGTACTTTCTCAAAACCACATGGTGGTCAGTGTGCACGTGAACACTTTGCGCACTGTCTGAAATCCACGTAAGTGGTAAGTGTGCATGCAAGACTCTGCGCACTTTCTGAAATCCACATAAGTGGTAAGTGTGCACGCAAGTTATACACCTCAAGCATCGCTTCCCTCATCATGAGGGGCTGTGTGGAGAGGACAATTCTCGTGGTAGTTTGGCAGCGCTCCCCTTTTCCAAAGAAAAAGGGTCACCTATGAGCGTACTCAGAGTCCTCCTCTCATAGGAGACTGGATTCTTGTTTTTTTTTTCAACAGAGTGCTCCAGTACTACATACTGTTTTTGAGACACACTGTGAGAGCAGACATCCTGCTGAGGCAGGGTCTGAGGCTCGGGCAATAGCCCACCCTAGGAACTGGTTCCAAGAGTCCTGGTGGCCATGGCAGAAGGTACGGAGGAAGCGGCCAATCTCTTGGATCGTCCTCTGTTTCTGCCCATTGGACTGAGGACGACAGGCTGACGGCCACACCTAGGAGGGAATGGAAAGCCCTCCAAACTCGGGAGATTAATTAGTGGCCTCTGTTAGAGACGATGTCCTCAGGGATGCCAAAGTATCGGAAGACATGGTTAAATATCTGTTTGGCGGTCTCCATGGCCGTGGGCAGTCCTTTCAGGGGAATAAGATGACAAGATTTAGAGAATCTATCAACAATTACGAGAATGCATGTATGATTATTTGAGGATGGTAGGTCAGTTATGAAATCCACCACTAGGTGCGACCATGGACGGTTAGGAACGGGCAGAGGGAGGAGTTTGCCAGATGGTAGGTGACGGGGCTCTTTCTGGGGAGATTTTTACTTGTTTTAAATTATAGAGTTTCACACCAATGGATAAATACCAGGTGGGTCTGCCAAAAACCTACCGGAAGTGATCAACAAAGCTAGAATAGAACTGGATGACATAATTTTTTTGGGTCCAAATGGAATCGGCCCATTTAAGCGCTTTACCTTGCACCTGGGAGATTAAGAAGTCTACCTTTGATCGCTCGGTGGGGTACAAGTGCGGTTGTATCTCCGTGACCAGCGAGCATTGGAGTAGGAATGCGCAGCAATCCTCCGCTGAACCAGAGAAGGTCGCCAGCTTGGCCATGGGGCTGGCGTGCATGGCGGGTGAAAAAGCGTTGGTGTTGTTACCGGAAGTGCTCGCTGGTGATGGGGATGATGGAAGGTTGGTGAGGGTTCGACGCAAAGCGTCAACGAGGTCTTGGAAAGGGTCCGTGTTGCTCATGCTTGTGCCTATCAGTCTTAGTCCGGTCTTCTGTTACGGTAATCAGGGACAGGAGACTGGAATAACAGTTTATTGAGGCACAAAAAGAGCATTCACTTATCTTAGATGTTGATTTCGCTGTTCTGAAGCAAGCTGCAACTGTTACAGCATGCGCTAGTTATATATTTGAATGTTGAGACACAGGAGATGAGTTAAAAAAAAAAAAAGTCCTTTACATGTAAACAAGACCAGATGCTGTAGTGAGGTGCTGAGTATGCTTATGAAGCCAGTTTGATGAGAGTGCAGATTGGTGGCAGGTGCATGTGAACTGTCTACTAAATGTAAATGTGTGTGTGTGTGTGTGTGTGTGTGTGTGTGTGTGTGTGTGTGTGTGTGTGTGTGTGTGTGTGTATACATTTACATTTAGTATAGTTTGATAAAACTTTCTACAAAGCCTGTATTTATAATACATTATAAGGGTATTCTTAAGGCATTATAATGAATGTATAATACATTATAAAAAAAAAACTTATGATATGTTATATCAACTCATGAATATTCATAAGAACAGTTTTAATATATTATAATATTTACTTATTTGTGGATATAGCTTTTAAAAGTATGATGATTTATAACACAATGAACATGTTGCATTAACCTTTACAATGGATTATACTTCTCATAGTTTAAGTAGTCTGATCCTACTTTACTTAATGTGATCAAAGACAACTTATAAGTAGTAGTAGTAGTAATAATAATAATAATAATAATAATAATAATAATTTTAACTCAAACAGCCATAAGTTCAGATTTCAGATCAGATGAATGTGTAATATGACACATTTGCTTTTAACTATTTTTATTGTAATATCAGTTTGATTATTTTGATGGTACACTTTAGACAGCTGTTAAGTAACTCTGCAACTACATATCAACTAGCGGCCATTGGAGTATTAGTAGTCTGCTACTGTAAATATATGTTTTTTAATATCAACTTATTCTACCCTACTTGATTCAACCATTCTTGAGCATATGATACTCTAATGAGAGTTAGTTGGCATGCACTTGCAATGTTGCTTATAGTCGTTTGATTAAGGGGACCATCAAAATAAAATGTAACCATATAAACCATTAGATTTTTTTTTTTTTCAGTTGGAGTATTAAGCTCACATAAATAAATTAACATTAGCTCCACAGGAAAGACTCAAATAACACTCAACATCTAACCACTCACAAGCTGTAGTAATATACTGTGCAGATCTTAAACAATGTCAAGATATGATACAGTCTATTATACTGTAAATTAAGTAGATTTAATATAGTATTCATTGTTTGTTAAAAACAATCATACTCTTAAACTAATAACCACAAATACATAAGTGTTATGATGTATTATATTTGTTATGATTATTCATGAGTTGATATAACATATCATAAGGTTTTTTATAATGCATTATGCATTCATTATAATGTCTTAAGAATACCCTTGTAATGTATTATAAATATGGGCTTCATAGAAAGTGTTACCGACAGGTTTATCCAAAGCGACTTGCAATTGACTGTTCTCAGAGAGCTTGGATGACAGGCAGTCTGACTAATCAGAACACAAATATTATGTGCTGCTGTTGCTATCTGCCATCTTGCCCGACAGCTACGGCATGTCTCCATAGAAATCCCTGTTAAAACAGGTAAAAAAAGATTGACTGGATTGAAACATTTTCAATATTACTACTCTATGCTGTGGTTGGCTGCTACAGTAAACGTAATAAGCTTAGGAATTCCTTTAAAAGTAGGTGAGCGGGGTAAGTTGTCACATGGGTATGTTGTCACAATGTTCATAACTCAAACATTAGAGGCCCTATTTCAAAAATCAAATAGCCACGTTGTGTAACTTCTTATAGAGTAAATTTCCTCTTCACATGTGGTCAAGATCGCTCTAATTTGAAGTTAGCATAATTTCCTTTTTGGGGCTTAAAAAGTAAAAAATGTGCACTTAAAATGTTATGCAATACAACTTTGTTAGGTACGAATGTTAAAAAAATATTATTTTGCACAAAATAAAAGAGACAATAACGTGTCTTTTGATACTTTAGCTGATGTGCTATGTTTAGCTAACCTTGAGATTTGGACAACATTAACTAAAATGTCAGTCTGGGGCAAGTTGTCTCAATGACTTTGGGGCAAGTCTTCATATCTGAAAACTTGCCCCAGTACAAATAAACAAATAGAACATGCTCAAAAAACATTGAGATGAATTTCTGGAGTAGAATTCAGAGACAGTCTTATTGACCATAACAGACAGGGCTGAGAGTTCATGATTGGCTTCCATGGACAAGACTAATATGACAGGGGATTTACTGATGGTCTCCATGACCTCATCAGGACTGACAAAGCATTCTAAAATTGACTGAAGCGAACACTGGGGGGAGGATAGGAGCAGAGAATTCTGTAGGAAGTGCCATATCAAGTAGCCAAGTGGGGCATGATAGAGCTGACTCTGGAGGGCATGATGGAGTTGACACTGAATGCTTACTTATCTGCCTACTTTTCTTGGCAGTGGTTATAGAGAGCATTATCTCGGGAGGGGGTTTTGGGCTGAATGCTGGAGCATATTTGCACAGGGGTGCCAGTGGCTGAGTGGGGATGGTGGTTTCATCAACTTCACCAGCGCTGAGGGAGGAACCATCCAGCCACAATACATGGTCAATATACTGAGTAAGAGAACATGTGGTATCTGTTGCATGCACCTGATTCAAAAGATGGTCCAAGCAAGAGTCCATTGCTCCAGGACACAAGATGAGTGAGTCTGATGAACTCCTCTACATTCTCCTCTTCTGGGCAGCCATCTTGAGTATGTGTATAGAGTAATGCAGCAGGATCAAATAAAATGGAGCTCCTTCTGCTGTGTTGTCTGTTTTGTACATTGTGGTCTGCTGTTACAACAGGAAGGAGACGAACAAGGTTTGTATGGGTGAAATTACCTTCTTTACTCCACAACTAAAAAGGCAAACTCAAAATGATAAGTATCAGAAGGAACAGTCTCAGGAAGCTCACTGAAGTATCACTCTTTTCTTTTCTCTTGTGGGGATAGCCACAGAGACCCAAAAGTCATTCCAGTAAATCCAGCAGGTAGGCACACAGTTCCAAAGGTACAGAATCCAAAGAGCAACAGAGGTTCCCCCTCCACGCTCAAAGTCTAAGATTGAAGCGTGATTGAAATGTGTTCTAATCTGCATCTAATCTGCAGATGCAGTACGAGTGAAGTATTCGAAAGGGAACATCCTTGGTTACTAACTTAACCTCGGTTCCCTGAGATACGGGAATGAGTAGGCCTACTGCGTTCTGTGCCATGTTAAAAGGCTGCGCAACTCAGTCATCGCTTCAGCCGAAGTAACCTGAATCCTCTGGCGAAGCGGACGCTTATATAGCCAGAGGCCCCACCTATTCTGTCAGGTTTTGCCGTTCTTCTCGAGAAGCCCCTTGCTGCAGCCTGCAGATCAGGGTGAGGCTGCATCTGGGGTGTGGCTGCACGTGTTGCCCCGCCCACAAGTGTTTTCATTGGTAGGTGGCAAATTAAACGTGTCACACTCCTACTTGTCACTGTGTGTTGTCTTTTTTGTTTTAACTTTATAGCACAGCTATTAAGTTTTTTTTTTTAGCTTGTTAACATGATTGTTCCGTGCACAACAAATGGGCATCTATGCATTATACACTAATAGCACACATACAGTACATCACAGAAAAGTCTATTTGACTTCTTCATTTTATATCTGCAAGACATATTTTTTTAAGTGGATCTTCATCTGCAATATTGCTCTGAGATGTTTAGTATCAGATGCCAAATATACATTTAGAAAATGTCTTTAAGATTTCTATGATTTAGAATGTATGTAAAACTGGTGTATTAAAGATGTCTATAAGATGTTTGTACACAGCAGACGTTTTCCAGACGAAGCATTCATTAAAATACATCTTGCAGACATGTGTGTTAATATCAACACAATAATGTAAAAAATTCAATATGATATGAATTTAATTGACAAACTCGCTTTATTTATGATTATTATTATTTTTTTTTTTTGGAAAATCTGAGTTTATGAGGATTTTGTTTTTTTCTGCCATTGAGTCACGGTGGTTGTAAACAGACTGTGATTACAAGGAATATGAGACTACAGATATAAACTTATCCGTATTTTAGTATTATAATGAGCATGATATTTGCAACAAAAAGAAAAAAATAGTGTAGAATGCTACACAAAGTTAAAAATGCAGTATGTAGTACTGACAGTGTACTAGTTGAAATGTGAGTGAATGAAATGGGTACTGTACTGCAGTCAAAATTCAGAAATATTGGAGGGAGCTAATTCCGCCTCTTCCTCCTCAAACTCGAAGCTCATGTGGGTTTTTGATTGAGGAACAAGCACAATTTCCAATTTTCTAATTCTTATATACAAGGAATGCAACAACACAGTTAGGCTCAATACATATACAGTATACCTTTTTAAAAAAAAACAGATACACACACATATAACTAAAGTTTTCTGTTTGGTTATTATTATTATTATTATTAACGTTAAATGTTCAATCTAGGAATCAGCTTTAATGCATCTGTTTTTAAACTTCACCAAAAATCTATTTTCTCTCACTGCTTTTAACAGAGATTTCGGAGATGAAGTGTTCGCAGTGTTGTCAGGTTAGTGCCACTACACTGATTTGAGATTTAACCTGAATTGTACTTGACCCTTTGGTGCTGTTCGAGGTCTTTTTGACCCCAAATTATGTTTGCTGAAAGAAAAAAGAAAAACAAATGTTTAATTTATGTAAATGGAATATGACTTTGTACAGTAGTCAACACTTGGTAACGCAACAAAATACATGATAAAAAAGGGCAACCCTTCTACACATTCACAATACAGAAAGATTATGCTCATCTCTGGCACGTCAAACAGCCAGAGTGTTCACTCCAAACAAACAGTACATAAGGGATAATATAATTATCATACATATCTTTCTAAAAAAATCCTGGCACTGTATAGTATACTACTAATACTGTTCACTTTGTTTTTAATTGCTTATGTTGCTCTATTCTAAATCACCTGCAAAATACATAAGTGTAAATACATCAAATATAAATGTGCATACTGTAACGTGAGGGTTCGTTATGTGGTGGTAGATCACTCTTTATAATAATGAACAGCAGAATGGAGACAGAAGACTTCAGTCAAGCGGCACTTTTACTGAACACCGTCACAACAACAACACTTCCTTCCACACGGCCTTTCACGTGACATCACTAACCAATCAGAAGCAAGGACTTAAACTGAGATAAACGTGAGTGAATCAGATAGGCAGATTCAGCAGAATATCCTTACTGCATTAAATATGTAAACACATAAAGGTGTAAATAATTAACTGACTAAACATTGTAAATATACTTCTAGTATATTAACTCAAATATAAATCATATTAAATTCTAAACATTACAACTTTCCAACATGAAATATGACCTCCACTTCTAAACCTTACATTTCCTCCCCCACCCACAAAAGAAACGTCCCCGTTTCCCATCAAATAAACAAGTAACATTCACCACAGCAATAAACCAACTGTATCAGTTCAGAACATAGTCCTTAAGGAATCTTGGAGGTCTAACTGAACGTTTCCCAGGGCGTAGCAAAGAACCAGACGCCTGAGGAGTGGAGGGGGCAGTGTCAAACTGGCTTACTGGGCCAAAGGAGGGAGCTGAGCAAGACTGAGTCAGGGGAGAGCGGGATTGGGGCTGTGGTCGGGGTTGTGGATGGCCAGTGGGAGGGACTAATGAGGGAGTATTGCCCTGGCCAGATAAGGTGTAACTCCTCGTGGCTGCAAACTTTAAAGGCTTAAAGGGCAAAGCACCTGATAATGCAGTCAAATGAGGGAGTTGAGACTGCAAAAAGTCACGTGTAGGTGTCTCATGTCCACAATCTGGCACAGGAGCATAGTAGGGTCTGAGACGGTTGTAGTGGACAATCTGGGACTTATCAGACTGATCCAGGAGATAGTGAATCCTGTATGTCACTCCAGGAGAATCCACATCAGATCCTAGGCACTCTAATATTTCAAAGGGGCCTTTCCAGTGAGGAGCAAGTTTTTGTTTTGCTGTAGTGGGGTCATTTAACCAGACAAGGTCTCCCGGAACATAGGGAGTGTGCTTAACACTCTTGTCATACTGTCGTTTCTGCTGATTGTGGGCATAATCTCTGTTCCATGCAGCAGAACTGAAAGCGGACTGAAGTTTCTGTGTCAATTGTGCAACATAGTCAGCAGGAGAACCCGTAATAGACAAAGATGGTGTGTTGTTAGGTAACAGCATGTTGACAGGCATCCTGGCTTCATGACCATGTGTGAGGAAGAATGGTGTGAATCCTGTTGTAGAGTGTGGGTTGGTATTGTAAGCCAAAGCAACTTGGTTGAGGCAGTCATCCCATTCCCCAGACTGCTGAAGAAGTGTCTTGGCTAACTGATCAATAAGTGTCCTGTTGAACCTCTCAATCATGCCGTCACACTGAGGATGATATGGGCTGGTTCGTGTTTTCTGCACGCACAGCAGGTCACACAGATGTTTCATCAGGTCAGATTCAAACTGACGTCCCTGATCAGTGTGAAGCATTTCCGGAATACCATGCTCACAGATGAAGTTTTCAAACAGACATTTCGCTACTGTTATGGCGCGCTGGTCTGGAATGGCATAGAGGTTGACATACTTGGAGAAATAATCTTGGACAACAAGCACATACCTGTTGCCACGACTCGTGATGGGGAGCTCAAGTATGTCAGCTGCGACCTTTTGGAATGGCTCAGTAGCAACAATTGTTTTCATTGGAGCTCTCTGATAAGGTGTGGGACTCCGTCTGGCGTCACATGGAGTACATTGCTTGCACCACATCTTGATGTCACGTGACATAAAGGGCCAGTAGCACAGCTGTTGAGCACGTTTCAGGACCTTATCAGCAGATGAATGACCAGTTACAGGATTTCCATGCAGCATCTGAAGAACAGTGTCTTTCAAAGCATGAGGGACAATCAGTTGATGGAGCACTGATGTTGTGGATGGGTTGAAAACTTTACGGCAGAGCACACCATTATGAAAAGTAAGTCTGTGGAATTCTTGCCAAAATGCTTTCTCAACAAGTGTGCGTTTTTTCATGCGCCAGTATGGGGGTTTCTGTCCCTTAACTGTCCAGCTAATAACCTCTAACAGTACGGGGTCTCGCTGTTGTTCCCTTTTAAAATCCTCTTCAGGGAACTGCAGCACAAATGTGGAGGAGACAAACTGTTGAACACACTGTGAGGAGGTCGGAGGAGATTGTGGTCCAGTCAGGTTACAGCAAACTGGCTTTGTATCAGTACTGCAGAGGCTGTGATGTACAAAACTGAACGGACTAGACAGACTCACAGGACTCAGATCAGAATGTCTCTTGTCAGAGTGCGGATTACCAAAAGCACTGGAGGAGGTGCTCTGCTCAGTTGGTCTGATGTCAGCAGGGCGACGTGACATTGCATCTGCATTGAGATGACTGTGGCCATCCTTGTAAATTACAGTCCATTCAAAAGGATCAAGTTCAAGGGCCCAGCGTGCACGGCGACCAGTTCTGTCATTGTCAATCGGTATTTTCTTGAGACCCAGGAAAGGTTTGTGATCAGTTACAATAACAAAGGGCTGTTTGTAAAGGTAGTGGCGAAAATGTCGCACGGCCCAGACAATGGCCCAGAGTTCTCTGTCATATGTTGACCATTTTCTTTCTGCTTTTGTGAGAACATGACTAGCATAAGCAACCACTTTTTCTTGATCCCCTTGCCTCTGAGCAAGCACAGCACCAATTGCAGAGCCTGAAGCATCTGTGTAGAGGGAGAATGGCACAGTGAAGTCAGGGAAAGAAACCACTGGAGGGTTTGTGAGTGCATGTTTCAGATAAGTGAATGCATCCTGACATTGAGAAGTCCATTGGAAAGGTGCATTCTTCTCTGTGAGAGCATGTAGAGGAACACTGTGATGTGCAAAGCTTCGGATGAATTTGCGGTAATATGAACAAAGTCCCAGAAATGCTCTTACTTCTGTAGCTGACCGTGGAGTAGGCCAGTCTTGGACACTTTTCACATTCCGCGGGTCAGGCTGAATGCCGTCTTTGGATACAACATGACCCAGAAACTGTACTTGATCCCTGGCAAAACAGCATTTTGAGGGATTCAGCTTCAGGCCACTTGACTGGAATCTGGAGAGAATTTCTTCCAGGTGCTGGAGATGTTCACTGAAAGAGCGGCTGTAGATGAGGACATCATCCAAATACACTAGACATGTTCTCCATGGGAGGCCACGAAGTACCATTTCCATCAAACGCTGGCATGTGGCTGGAGCGTTGGTGAGACCCATTGGCATAACTTTAAAGTGATAAAGGCCACTACCTGTTGTGAATGCTGTTTTTTCACGGTCTTCTTCTTGCAGCTCGACTTGCCAATAGCCATGTTGTAGGTCCATTGTGGAGAACCAGGCAGAGCCCGACAAAGCATCCAGTGCGTCATCGACTCTCGGAAGAGGGTGGGAATCTTTGATTGTCACTGTATTAAGTTTTCTATAGTCCAGGCAGAAACGCCATGTGCCATTTTTCTTGCGCACCAAAACAACTGGAGCAGCCCAGGGACTGTAGCTTTCTTCAATGACATCTGCCTTTAACAGGTTGTCAACTTGAGTCTGTATTTCAGCTCTCTGTTCTGGTGTCACTCTGTAGGCTCTCTGTTTAATAGGTGTGGCCTCACCAGTGCGGATTTGATGCTTGATGATGCTCGTGCGACCTCTGTCCTCTGAGTGTTTACTAAATACTGCTGAGTATTTCTGAAGCAGTGATTTCAGAGACTGAACTTGGGAAGGGGACAGGTCGCTGTCATTTATCTGGACAGGTGGAGCTATATCATGCACAGGGGAGGTTGCACACCCTGTCCCTTCCCCTGATACGACGTCAACAGATGAAACTGAATGAAACTCACCCAGGTGTTGACCTGAATGCAGCTCAACGTCATCTCGGGAGGGATTTAAGATTCGAACCACAGTAGTACCATTCTGAACCTCACTGAGAGAATGTGCCACAATGATGTCACACAATGGGTTGGGCATGAGAACACCATAATAGTCAGTTGGCATGGGAGAAGCAGGTGTAGCTGCTGACACACAGGCTGTGATGAGAGTTTCACTCATAGCTGGAATCTTAGTGGGCGCTAGCACAGATACATTACAGCAGGCGGCCACTTCATGTCCTTTGGGCAGGAGAGGAATTTTCATGTCCCAAAGTTGCAGCATTTTGTTGTTTATGTCAAGGAGGGCATGGTGTTTCCGTAGAAAATCAAATCCAAGAATGACTGGCTGGCAAGCACCTCTGAGAATTTCAAAGTCCTGTTGCCATACCTGATGTCCAAGTCTGATACCAATCGTTAACTTGCCTAAAATGTCCAGGCACTGTCCATCGACTGAGCGAGCTGGCAGAGAGGAGGGTGTCATGGGGCGTTTTTTCAATGCTGGGTGAGAGTTACGAAAATCTTCGCTCACAATGGAAACAGTAGAACCAGAGTCAATTAAAGTGCACACTTCAATGCCCTCAACAATAGCCAAGATTGTAGAAGAGACAGAATCATCAGAGTGTGAGTCATTTTTGTCAGGCATTAACTTGGGAAAATCCTTTTGGGGCAGTGAGACAGTAGCTGATGTTTGCCCCTCAACAGCAGCTAATGGAAGTTTCCCTGACGGTTGGAATCAGAGTGCGAATATCGTTCAGGAGACTTGAAGCGAACACTACCTCTAGCATGTGGACTGGCATCCCTGTTTCCCTGTGGAGCAGGACTAGGGCTGCGTCTGTATCTGTTCGTATCATCCTTGTCATGGCGACCATACCTGGAGTACTGATAGGACTGGCGTGAGGGAGAGCGATGACGGTCACGTCTGTCATTGTCATGCCATTGACGGTCTCTCTGAGTAACAGGGGAAGGAGGACAACGGTCATAGCATGACCCTGGATCACGACCATGATACTGCTCAGGTGAGTAATTGTCTCTGCGGTGTTGTCTGTTATAATAGGGTTGTGGAGAGACACTGCGTGCACTGTATCGAGCATCATCAGAGGAAAACCTTTCAGTTTGGGAGTCCAGACGCTGAGCTAGGTGGCTGTGTTTCTCTCTTAATAGGTGTACTTCACTTTGTAAACTGTTGACAGTAAGAGTCAGCTGCTCAACTGCATGCAGAAGCTTATCATCAGTAGATTTAGGACGAACCATAGCTACCTGCTCTGAAGCGTGAGAGTGTGGAGACCCTACAGTTGTCAGTTGGAGTGCTGCACGCGCCCTCTCACACCGGCTGGCGATACGCAGGGCATCCTCAAGATCCTCTGCACCCATCTCATGGACTTTTGACTGAAGATTTGGGTCCAAGCCAGCAACAAAGCGGCGAAATTTTTCACCTTCCAGTGCATTGTGGTCATAGTTTGGAAAGGCTTCTAATACAAGACGAGTGATGTCAGCACTGTACACATCCAAACTTTCACCTGGTCGACGAGGTCGAGCATTCACATGTGTCTGGAAGAATGGCAGGGAGTATATTGGTCCAAAAACGTCCCTGAGTTTCTCCTTTACTGAATCATAGTCCTTCTGGATAGAAGAAGGAAGGCTGTCCCAATACAGAAATGCAGCATCTGCTAGGCGAGTAGGGAGGACAGAAGCCATCACCGTATACAGATCTGTATCAGTTGAACTCATAGCCTGCACTGCCACTTCAAAACGTCGAGACCAACTTGTGAATGATTCAGTCCCATCTCCTTTAAAAGCAGGTGGAAGATCAATTTTTAGGGCACTGGAGACAGCACATGTGGCTAGAGAAACAGCACCTGTTGATGTAACGTTAGCATCGCGCCGTCGTCGCGTGGGGGAAGACTGCAGCCCAGTTTCACTTTCATCAGCCGACATGGTGACAAAATATCCAGTCCCAAAACTCACAAAAAGCACGTAAAGTGGAAAAATAAATAAGTAAACAAATACCGCAATAGTCCCTTAATATCTCCACAGTAGTTGTTAGTAAATCCACTGTTCACAAAGAGTGTAAAATCCAGATAGCGCACAAAAAAAAAATGACCGCATCCACAGTTCGTAGGAATAAAACCACCAAAATAACACCACACTGCCACCAAATGTAACGTGAGGGTTCGTTATGTGGTGGTAGATCACTCTTTATAATAATGAACAGCAGAATGGAGACAGAAGACTTCAGTCAAGCGGCACTTTTACTGAACACCGTCACAACAACAACACTTCCTTCCACACGGCCTTTCACGTGACATCACTAACCAATCAGAAGCAAGGACTTAAACTGAGATAAACGTGAGTGAATCAGATAGGCAGATTCAGCAGAATATCCTTACTGCATTAAATATGTAAACACATAAAGGTGTAAATAATTAACTGACTAAACATTGTAAATATACTTCTAGTATATTAACTCAAATATAAATCATATTAAATTCTAAACATTACAACTTTCCAACATGAAATATGACCTCCACTTCTAAACCTTACAATACTTTTAATCCAGGAAGGAGGAAGGTGCAATGACCTTCCAGCTACCAGATCAAACCAGAACCAGGATTCTCAGGTGAATATCTTTTATAAGATCATATATATTTAAGGTGTTTTCTTGCAATGCTATCAAAGATTGCCAATTTTTCATAAATATTTATTTTGTACATATTTTTATAACCTAGAATGCAGAAGGGTTTGAAGAAACTTCTTTCAATGGATCAAACCCGGACCACAAAACCGAGTAATCACATGATAGCATCATTTACTCAACTTAGTGATACTGAGAAAATCCCCTTCATACTTGGAGAAAAAATGACAACCCAGCTGCACTAGCTGCAAAATTTGCATTACCCTTATGAATAAGAAGCACTGCATGAAAAGCTGCGTTTCCGGACTGTTCACGTCAGCGTCCAGAACCATGGTATAAACCCGTACGTGCTCCAGCGTTTCTGATTCCTGGAGACTATCGGAAACGGACTGTTCTGTGTGCAGCGGTTTTCCAGTCCGCTCACTAACGCGATAAACTCCCAGACACGGACAGAAATGTTTACTCACTCACAGGTAAATCCACGTACATCCCTGTGCATGACAATAGTCTCCGCAAAATCCAGGCAGTTAAATTTCCGTAAACAGACACTCATATCTCAGTTAATGTCTATAAATTACTGTAGCCTACACTTAATATGTTTTAAATGCTACAGGCCTTCCATAAAAAAATGCGTCATATGCGCTCAACTGTCAACAAAGCCACAAACAGCAAGGCATCAACACAACTCACAGCTGTTTTTGTTTTGGGATAATTTTTACTGAAATAAAACAGCCTGCTGTTGAACTGAGGTCACATATTTATATATAATAGACAGAATAAGCATATTTGGCCTGCTGTCGTCTGGGAATGGAGGTGAGAAAAGCGGTGATATATAGACTTCCTCTGATGCTAATTGGTTGGATTATCTGAAAATGTTTCTCCTAAACTTTGTTAAAATAAGCTTCATTAAAAATTGGAAGAAAAAATAAATAAACAAAGCTAGTCAAAGTGATTTAGTAACTGAATAAAAGATAACTTTAGTAATAGAATGGTATTCAAAAAATGTGTTCAAGTTACCAGATTGATGACTGTTCTTTAAATACCAGCAGTTTTCCTGAAGAACGGCAACCTTTGATATCTGACCTAAACACATTAAATATATATACACATTAAAACATATACATTAAATCACCTCAAAATACAACAAAATACATTATAGATTTCTAAAAATTAAAACTAAAACACTGACATATTATGATAGATTAACAAATGAAGACACACCATTTCTCCTCCAAGGCTGTCTCAGGTGAATCAGAAGTCAGCTGCAGTGTTTGGAGACTCTGAAATCAGAAGAGCAGAATGTGTCTATATGGGGAATATGTTACCAACTAGAGCACGATAGGTAAATTAACATTAATTAATAAACATGTATATTGTACTAAAAGCTTACTTTTAAAAATGTATCATTATGTTGCAGTTGCTAAGTTAGCAGTTAATCAACCATAGTTTTTCGTGGTAGTTTATTTGTAGTAAAACTGCCGTTAGTAGTCAAACTGCCAAAGCAAAGAAACATAGTATACACTTATACTATTATAAAAGCATGGTTAAGATACACGTCTAGTGTGTGCGATAAGAAATATTCTGTATCCAGAAATCTCTGTGCATCTCAAGTGTTTGGTCGTGTGAGGAACTCAGCACTCTTGCCTGGGAAATTTTCTACACGGGTCGTACACCTTAAGTGTCACTGAAATTTTCCATGTCAGATTTATCTTGGAAATTACTCTTTTCATGCAGTGAAGTTTTTTTTTAAGTGTGCTATTAGTATGCTTCTTTCAAACTAAATAATTTAGTCTGCTTGTTATGTATTTTTCAGAAATTAGCTTTATGTACTTTTAAGAAATATACTTCAAATGACATTTCAGTATACTTGACATATTATGAAAAAGTCTATATATATTTGAGCTATACTTGTGCTCCAAGAATCTGTTTTCTCATTGTTAAACAGTAGGGGGCGCTAGTACACATCTTCTGTAAAGAATTTCCAAAAACAATGTGAAGAATAAACCGAAACAAGAGATGTGCCTTGTCCCATACCCACACTTGCGGTCTTGGCCACTTGAGAGCACGTGTGCGAACAGGAAGTAAGTGCGCAAGACTGTACAGATCTTAAAAACACCAAAGCACAGTGCCCTTAATGCACACTGAAGCCACACTATCTCAAATACCGCTCCGGAGCGGTATTTAAGACTTGGTGTATCCCATTATGCGTCATGTTGTGGAAATAAATCGCAGGATTTTTTGCCAAGGTCAAGAGAGGTCAAGGAAACCTTTCCAATGTAAATGAAATATGAATAATAATTAAATATTACACATAATTTATTAGTTAAACAAAGTGCTACACATTTTAATGGTGCATCTAGTATTTGGATTTTTTTAGATCTGCTTTTTATAAAGTATTTTTCCAAAACTAAGTTTCATTAGTATTCATGTGCCATGGGGGTGAGGTCTAAGGGTTAGGTAACATTTGTGATGTAGCCATGTGCACTTACTAGACTGTCTCATTGTATCGTTTAATGCTGAAGAAGACTCTAGCCTAATCGCTTGTTAAGTCTGACGTCACGTAGCAGCGCTTCCGTGTCCAAACGCTCTATCAATTACCACAAGAAAACAACAAAAGGTGCTAATGTAAACTAACAATGTGATGGAATACTAGCGAAAAAGTTATAATCTTAACCTTTAACTCCATACCGAAGTCCCAGATAGCCAGACAATGAAAATATAAATATAAAAAAAAATATTAAAATTATTTGTATTTGTGACACTGTGAGCACGGAGACTGTAGTGTATACCTTAAGTTTGAAAGCGTTTAGCTTAAATTATTAATATGAATAAACAGCTGCTGAAGTCGTATTCTCAAATGAAGCGAGTTGAGGTTTGCACCCGGAAACAGCGCTTCTTACGTCATCACTTAACAACCGAATAGAGCATCACAGTCCCGCCCACAGCCCGAGGAAGCTTAGGAGCCGGAAGTAAATATCCCATTCATTTCTCCTATTGACTTTAGGAAAAATCCATATCTAAAGAGTTTTAGAGCATGTCTGAGGATAACCAGCTACAGCTGAACTCATAAGCATACAACACATTATTTTGAGTGAAAAAATTAAGAGAAAATCCAAAGAAAGTCAAAGGTACAAGACTGTGTACTGTGTACTACTCATCCCATAAACCACAGAGCCTTTTGAAATGACTTCCAAATTTGACGATGGCAGCACAAACTTTTTCCTCCAGTGAATTTTATTTTATATATGTGCAGTAATAGCAGTTCTTTCAGTATTAATCATTTAAATAAATAGTATTTTATATAGGTATTGTGTATTGATTTTTATATTTATCATCGTGTATTTTATAGATTGTGTTTGTGTGTGAAAGTGGTTAATGATAAAGTCAGCAATGGTGCAGTGCTTTGTACCTGACTGTAATCACCGCTCGTCAACACGTTGTTGCCATAACACAAATGTTCAGTAAATGGACAAAAAGGTCTGCCTAGGCTAAATATTGTTTTGACAGTGGCATCATAAAATGCTTGATATGACTCATAGCATATGAAGGCTACAGTAGCCTAGCTAAAGTGGACGATAATGCTAACCAACATTACCAACCTCTCTGCAAAACTCACCAAAACTTTCTAGGTCTTGTCCCTCATGCTGGCCTTTACAAAACCCACAAGCTGACCCTCGGACACGCTACACTCAACTAACATTACATGACCCGATCTGAAGTGGTTTTCACACCTTTGAACACTTTTGTTTTCCTCATTGAAAAAAGCCATCATGGCAGCCAAGGAGATCATGATTGCATGTATGGTTACGTTTTTATGGCTTATACCCCAACTATCAATGGAGAAATTGTATTGAATTTTTACTTCCGGCAACGGTTGTGGGCGGGACTGTGATGCTCTATACAAGACTCTCAAGGACTGAACAAGGAAAGACACAGGCTTGGTAGGTAGCCTTCCGTTTTAGATATAAAACAGTATCAAAACTGTGTAACGTTATAGAATTAATGTTGACCAATGAAGAGGTAATAATTACTGTCAAGCTTTGGGGTGTTGATCGAGTCCATCTACATTTTGATGATCATTCTAAATCCAATTCAATATCTTTTTTTTTCAGCTTTTTGTTCAAAATGTTTTCTTTCTTTCTTTTGTTAATGAAACTTTCCCACAATCAAGTGTTTAAAAAAAATTATGCATGATGTTATAATAAAATGTTTTTGTTTACAAGCAGAGACCATGTTCTTTCTTTTGATGTTTTGTATGTTCAGATATAAAGTAGTATATTTGTATGATGTAAATTTCACTTAAAGAATATTTGCCATATAAAACAACTAAACCAGTAGTTACACTTAAAAAAATGTCCTTGTAAATTAACGATAATATACTGGCAACAGGGTTTCAAGCATAGTATCGTAATTTTACAGTTTTATAACTGTATTCTGAATTACATATTTTTTGTAAATTAACGGTAATATACCGGCAGCAGGGTTTCCAGCAGTGCATGGTAATTTTTCAATACATAAAATGCTACTACAAGTATTTAATTAGTAAACTATCAGTGTACCTGTAAGTTCACTTTTAGTATGGTTGCAGTACAAACTACAACTATTGACTTAAACTGGTTGTGTACTGAAAGATTACTACAGTTATTCTTGAAGCAAACATAAAAGTATACTTTAATATGCTAGAAAGGGAACACTGATACAAGTAGAACACTGATATATGTATACTTACTACATAAAGTATACTTAAAAATATACTTGAAGTGTACTACTTTAAGGGGAGCCATTCAACTAGTTAAACATGATTAACTCTAAGCTGACTCACTTTATCTTTTCATGTATTTAAATCATATTATGTTTGATCTATATGTTTTCTTCTACTGTTTATTACTATAATTTATATATATATATATGCTTTGGCAACCTTGTGTTACACAGTCATCTGAATAAGGTTTTATTGAATTGAGAGAGAGAGAGAGAGAGAGAGAGAGAGAGAGAGAGAACGCGCACGCGCACGCGCACGCGCCCAGTGCAGTGCAGTGCAGTCCAGTTCAGTGCAGTACACTACAGTACTGTAGGTTGCTTTGCTGTCTGTCTATCTGCATTGCAGCCCAGCGCTGGCTGCTGGAAGTCAAACTCAAATGGCGACGTCCAGCCCCAGCAGTACCCCATCTGCATCAGCCTCCAGCGCACAGCACCACCAGACCCAGAGCCAGCACATCAGCACCATGAGCAGCATGCAAGGTCAGACACCGCCGAACCGCGCATCCATCCACCCTACAATGAGATCCAACGACCGTTTACTCGCATCACATGAGACTCAATCGCGCTGCATTACTAGCCCCGTAGCTTTAACTAAACCATCGATCTCAGTTAGGATTTACAAGCTGTGAATTGTATGTTTTAACGTAGAAACCGCTGTTAAATTGCTTTATACTAGTAGGTTTAATTCTAATGTAAGCGTCCTGTTAGCCGCACGGCTAACCGCTTCAGTCAAACACTGACAGGCCCGTGAATATTTAATTTTTTTAACGTGATATTACATTGTTTACTACGTAACCTATGTATAGCTGAATAATTTGCAAGCCCATGTCGTTTTTAGTATTACATCAATTCGTTTTATGTCATTGTTCGTTTACCGACTGTCATTGGAGTTTGTTGACATTTTTAGCTGGATGGCTAACGATAACAGGCTAACGATACGATGCTAAAATGAACTCAAGATAAATGCGAGTGTTTTTCGGGGGGAATTGAAAAGCCATTTCTTAATAAATGGTTATATTTAGATGTTATTTGATTTATCTGTGGACCAAAGAAATAAGAATGATTTCATAAAGAAAACGACACTGTTCAATGGTAAGATCACTGACAGCTTATCTGTCATAAACCAGCGCTTCTCAATATTTTAGATGCCACGGGCCCCAACATATGATCATCCTCGCCTTATATAGTTCATTGTGTATGTACCCATTCATACATATTTATTTTAATGTAATTTTTATTTACTCACTCATTTTATTTAGTTATTATTATTATTGTATGTTTTACACTATTTCTCTCTAAAACTTTCCACGGGCCTACTGGCATCTTATGGCCCCCAGTTTTTACACAAACTACTGCATAAATGTTTTTAGGATTGTAATTTGGGTAGTTTTAAGACTCCGATTGCAGCTTTATATATTCGTGATTGAATATGAATGATAGAATGTGTCATTTAAAATAGATTATTATATACCAACACTTTAAATTTTAGGTAGAATGTGGATTAGTTTAGGACACTAACCAGCTTGAAAATGTGATACTTTGCTGTATTTAACATCAAATGTGGAACTGTGTGGAAAACAGACAGCTCTAATGAGTTAGTACTAAAAATGTGACTCTTTAAATGAGTTATTTTGGACTTGGTGTGGTGAAGTGGTTAAAGATATGTTGCCGGTAACTGAAAGCTTGCAGGTTTGAACAAGTACAACGATGTGCATGAATTGTGTTTATCATAAAGTCATCACCAAGATCATTACAATTGCTGTTTTGTTTGTCTTGTTATTAAAGATGTTTCAGTTCCACTTTGAGATTTAACTGCATATCTTTACCGTGCCATTAACTGTAATCTCTTATGGGTCAGTTTTCCTCTCAAATTTGCTAGGCCAACCTCAGTTGCCTCTTTAATGAACCTGGGTATTCTCTCCAAACTGATGCACTTCATTTTGATTTTCAGACATCAGCTCATGCTGGAGGTTTCAGAGTGATTCAGGTAGTTACTGACTTTACATTGAACAGTTTGGACATGGACATTGTATGAAAATATAATTGTGTTTTGTCTTTAAGAAATGAAGCCATCTTATTACAATTTTACAAATGACAAATACTATCATGTAATTAATTAATAAATACAAAATAGTGCAATTTATGTACTACTAATTTATTAATATCTAAATTAATGTACAGTAATAAGAACTATAAGATTACTTTTTTATTACATTTTTTATCATTATTTGTGATTGTTCATTCTAGTTTTTATAATATGGTTATATTATACTACTATTAATTCATGCAGAATAAAAAACTAAATAATAATAATTGAAGTATGTTTATATTTTAAGGGGATTAAATAGAAATGACTGTAGAACAGAGAATTGCTATAGAATTACATCTACACAAACCTGATTTTGGGTTGAAATATGAATTTGCGTTTGTTTTTTAGATTCATTTTTGGGTGCATGTTTACTGATTTTTATTGTTATTTTTTGTCTATGTAATGCATTTTTACACTGTTCTGGGTTGATTTCAGCTTTACAGAATATGCCCATATTGAATTTTAACTCTTGATTGAATCTCAATAGAAACCTGTTTAGTTCGTCTGTTTCCTCATTTTCCTGTGCTTCTCCAAAATCTCCTGCATCTCACCGTAGTTCCTGTATTTCCTGAAACTGCTGTCTGATGTGATTCAGCTTTGCTTGGGAAGCTTTATGCATTGGCTTCACATTTACACGGGAAGAGGAAACTGATTTATCAACCCATGGTTAATGAAGTTCATCTCTGCGTTCTTGTATTCAGATAAACTTGTTGCCTAAGACGTGTATCATCTTCATTATGGCTTTGTGTTGCAAAACTTCCTTATTGTCATAAAAAAAAGATTATAAGAGTATGTTTTAAAAGAAAATACTATTTCTGTTCTGTCTCTCTACTGTCTCTCGAATGTGTAACTATGTAGCAATTTCCGAGTGAACATTTTCCAAGTGTATTTGTCCTGAAATAACCTAACATGAATCTTTCTCCAACATAGTCTGAAGTTCCCAAACTCCGAGCTGGACGGATTCTTTTAAACCTATGTATTTAAGCAATGAAACTCAATATTTCCCCTCATGATATTTCTCTCCCTTTATCTCTCGTCTCTTCTTACCCACAATCCTCCCTGATGGCGGACCACGGTGAGAGCCTGTGAAATTGTTTTCCCAAGAGCAACCGCTGTTTATATATTCCCTCTCTGAACCGTTTCATTTGGATTTTCCCTCCTTCATCTCTCTCGTAGTCTGGTGTTTTCCTTTGTTTTACGTTCTGCTGGTTTCCGGTTGCTGTTGTGTGTGAGCCTCCTCTGCATGTGCACACATTTCCCATGATTCCCGGTTCACTGATGCACATCCCGGCACAAAGGTTTGGTTTGAGCGAGCTCTAGAAGCTCAGTGTGAGATCCGTCAGCTGGTTTTCTTGGATTTTGAGGTTTCATTGAGACTCCATAGCTATGAAGAGCAGATTATGCAGATTATATTAGCGTTGGACTAGAACAGATGTTCAAACCATGTGTCCGTTGTTCTTCTCACCACCAGGGTTTCAGATAAACCTGTCTGGACTTCATCAAAGTAAGCCAACCCTTCTGAAACGTGTCTGTTCGCTGGTTTCGGGGAGACTAATGGGTTTCTGCTGGACTTGTGCCGGTCTAAAAAAATCAAAAATCATACTGACGTTTGTCATCAGGTTGTATTAAGTCTATATCAGCATTATTTCAGCCACCCTTCTCTCTAGATATTGTAATTTAAGCCATTAAATAACACATTGGTAGGCAGTATTTCCATTCGGTAGCTGAAATGTTCATATATCTGTTTTGAAACAACAACATAAAGAGGGTTTTATTGAGAAATCGGCACAAGTCTAAGACTTTGAGTTTCCATTGATAAAAAGATTCCCTCTTGGACAGTCGATTTGATCAAAATCAGCCTGCACTTGATCAAGATCTCTTTAATGATCGCGCATGCATTGATCAATGGTTCTCATACAGTAATGGAAGCTCTGGTTGTTGTTTTAGACGACTTTCTACTAACCGGTGCAGTCAGGATTGTCTTGGGTGTTGTAGCCGTCTTCCTGTTTTCTTGGGTTTGCATTTTGTTTAGTGTTGGAGCACTGCTGGGATGGTTTTGGCATGAGCATCTCGAACAAACACCAGCTTGTTGGGACATGGACGCACATGCCGTGAGATTTCAGAAATGCCGTTCCTCTGGTATTCGGATCCTCACATTCTTGTGGTGGAGGGAAAATAGTCCTCAAGTTCTCGGAGATGTGCTTACACTCATTTCCCAGTTATTTCATGAATCTGAAGGGCTTTTTGGTGCTTAAGTGTTGTTTGTTTTAATTTAACATTGTTTTTGTTTCTCTTGTGTCTTATTACTTCATTTGAATTTATTCACAAGTTAGCAATTATATGGAGACACAAGCATTAATTATAGTTTTAGAAAATACTGATAGCTCCATAAAGTCCCATATTTCCTTGAAATTGTGGATTGAGGTTAAATGTGTTTGTTACGAGAAGAGCAGAAAAAGTCACAGAAATGCCTTGTGAATTATTATTATTATTATTATAGCGAAAGAAAAGAAACTGAAAAAAGGCAAACTAATTACTTTTTCCCTTCTCAGAATTTTATTTTAATATCTATAGAAAGCTGCTTAGAGTTACAGACCAAAATACATTGATAAAATACTGAAATAAGAAAAAAATCAATTATTATTTAATGAAAATTAGCTGGATTGCCCACATTTATATTCATTTTTATTAATTCCGCAGTCTGATCGATATTTTTCCCTACAAACCAGTAATAATCTTATATTTTTCTTTATTTGTATGAATTTTTCTTTATAAAGAAACATAAAAAAGTAATATTATTTGTGGTTTCCGGGTTTTTTGTTTAGTTTTTTTTTGTTTCTGATTAAAGAGATTTGGTGGAAAAAAACAGTGACTGAAACAGTGACGTTTAATTTCTTTGATAATGTGTTTTGAAGCATTTTCACAGTAAAAAAATAACTTTTTTGATTCTACAGTAAAATTACTTAAAATGTATTAAGGTGAAATATCAAGCATACGGAGTTCAATTAACCAAAATGAATTGTGGAAACATTATTTTCAGTTTTTAACTAATAAAAGTCTAATTTTTCGTTTTGGTGTTTCTGTTGAACAAATCCGTCACTGTTTCTCTCATGTTGCATTGGCTTCATTTTGGTGCTGGATATTTTTAGTGCTTATAAAAGTGCACCTCTTGTAGTCAACATGAACCTTACAGTTTGCACGAATCAGATTCACGTATGATTTTGTGTTTGGGTTGTGTTAGGTTGTGTCTGTGATGAAGGTAAGTCCGTCTTTAGTTTTGGTTCCAGATCATCTGTTTTGTGTCCGGATGTGATCAGATCTTTTCACCGCTCTTTTGTCTGTCTGGCGTGGAGGTAGATGGGGAAAGATTTGCTGATTTGGTTAAACGCAGGGTTTGTGCATGTCAGATTGCAGTCGCTGTCCTCTGCTGCCAGATTTGCTGAAGCCATCATCACATCACTCTCAGTGAAGATGTTTCACAGCTTCAGCGTGCTCTGATGGCTTCAGGAAACCTGGCTCTTGGGTTCCTCTCCTGGTGCTCAGATGTGCATGTCTCTAGTGAACTTTGGTCTCTCACATCTTCCATGGCTTAGTTAGAGATCTCATCCTACAGCAACCTGAACAAACTTTATCTTCATGCTACATGAGTGTGTTGGTTTGGGTGTGAAAGTGTTGTTTCCTGACTCTGGTGTTTAACCCGAAGGTCTCTTCCTCCTCTGTCAGGTAAACGTAAAGCCCTCAAGTTAAATTTTGCCAATCCTCCGATCAAACCTACTTCCAGAATCACTCTGAACACCGCCGGACTTCCTTTCCAGAACCCACACATGTGAGTACAGAGCATCTGATGGCCAGAGACACTTACAGTTTAACTTTCGCTCTTCACGTGCATGTGTGTGTGTGTTTTCAGAGAGCGGCTGCGGACACACAGTATCGAGTCGTCTGGGAAGCTGAAGATCTCTCCCGAGCAGCACTGGGACTTCACAGCCGAAGACCTGAAGGATCTCGGCGAGATCGGCCGAGGAGCGTACGGCTCCGTCAACAAGATGGCGCACAAACCCAGCGGACAGATCATGGCCGTCAAAGTGAGACACGTGTCATGAGTTACTGACCGCACACTTTAGGTTGTCTTTGAAAGTGTGTGTGTGTGATCAATATAGCACACAGCCTTTTTGAAAATGCACACTTTTCCACGACTCTGTTTGTGTGGCAGAGGATCCGGTCGACGGTGGACGAGCGCGAACAGAAGCAGCTGCTGATGGATCTGGATGTGGTCATGAGGAGCAGCGACTGTCCCTACATCGTCCAGTTCTACGGGGCTCTTTTCAGAGAGGTTTGTCCGTCCGCTCTGCTGTCCGTCTCATGCTTTTCTGAGAGAGTCTTTCTTCTCAAGACGCTTGCTCTGTCTCTGTCTTCCTCAGGGGGATTGCTGGATATGCATGGAGCTCATGTCTACCTCCTTCGACAAATTCTACAAATACGTTTATTCCTCTTTAGACGAAGTGATTCCAGAGGAGATTTTAGGGAAAATAACATTAGTTGTGAGTTTTCGTTTCGTTTGCTCCACGTTGGCATCGATTAAGTGATGCGTTGATTAAAACGCTGTGTTGTCTTTCTGTCGTTTCAGACTGTGAAAGCACTTAACCACTTAAAAGAAAACTTGAAAATTATTCACAGAGGTAAGAGAAGCAGAAAGAGCGGTGTATTTTTGTCTGCATGTTTCGAGTGGGTTTAGATGGAGTCCTGTTTTGCTCCATTCTCTCCGCAGACATAAAGCCATCGAATATCCTCCTGGACAGGAAAGGCAACATTAAGCTGTGTGATTTTGGCATCAGCGGACAGCTGGTGGACTCCATCGCCAAAACCAGAGACGCAGGCTGCAGACCGTACATGGCAGTAAGATTTATTCAGTTATTTATTCATTACCACTACCATTCATACGTTTGAGGTTGGTTCGATTTCGAAATCTTTTAGCTCACTAAGGTTGCATTTATTTGACCAAAAATACAGTGAAAAGTGGTATGCAAGATGCCGTTTATTCCTGTAATGCAAAGCTGTATTTTCAGCATCATTGCTCTCAGTGTTGCATGATTCTTCAGAAATCTGTCTAATATGATGATGTGCTGCTCAAGAAACATTTCTGATTATCATCAACGTGGAAAACAATTGTGCTGCATCATATTTTTGATGAAACTTTGATACGAAATCGATTCGTATTAATATGGTATGAACTTTGATGTGACTTTAGTTTTTTCAGGATTCTTCGATGAACAGAAATTTCAAAAACAGAAATGTTTTGTAACATTATGCATGCCTTTTATGGTCAGTTTTGATTCATTCGATGTGCTGCAGATAAAAATAAAATAAAATAGAATAAAGTAAAATAAATGTTAATACAATTTTTTTTTAAAGATGCCATTGCTATTTTTTGTAAAAAAAAAAAAAAAAGATATAATAATAATAATAATAATAATAATAAAAATATAAATAATATAAATAATGTAAATAAATAAATACAGAAATACATAAAATAATACTCATTTTAACATCAAATTGCGTGTGTGTGTGTTTTCATAATGATTGGGGAAAAAGGTACTTGCAGAAAAATAAAAATAAAATTCAGTAAAATTCATTTCCTGCCATCCGTTCTGAAGCGGAGCGTGTGTGTGTGTGTGTGTGCTGTAGAGTGATGTAACTGCAGGAGTGTCCATGAATGAAGCTCCGCTCTGCAGTGGCTCTGCTGCTGATGATGATATCATGCTCTAATCTTAGCTGTGATCTCATCATCATCATCATCATCCCCAGAGTCTCCTCACTGCATTATGACATCATCAGTGTGTTGACTGGGCTGCACAGCTGTTAGTATGTGACACACACACTCTGCTGCCGTCTGATGGAAGTGTGTGCCGGGAGCACATCTGTTTTTGTGGTGTTTGGGTCTGTAAAGCAGCTGGACGCAGTCAGACACAGACAGTCTGATGTGCTGAAAGAGCACTCTCTCAGTTAAACGCTTACGTGTTCATCAGGAGTGTGTGTGTGTGTGTCCTGAGAAATGAACCCATGATCTCAGCTTTTCTACATGATGCTAGCACAATTAACCTCAGATATCATATGCGTTTATGAATGAATTTGAATATTCATAGGACGGGACTTTATATGTCACAAGAAGAAATTTTCTTTGCCAGAAAATTAGATAAAAAAACAAAAAAACAAATGATAATTATTATTTTTGCATTTACAAGAACATCATGTCATGTTGATCCATGCCAAAAAACGCATTAAAAATGTAAGAAATGAAATTGTTTCCTCAATGAAACATTTAATCTCAACAGTGTGAGGTATCTCTGATTGATACAGAAAAAAAAATCAGAAATGGAGGATTTTTCTTTTTAATAAAATAAGCATCTAATAATAATATTTAATAATTTTTTTAAATCACATGCACTAGGAAATTACTTTTTATTAGTAAAATAATTAATAATACTGTATTTCTATTTAGACATTCACATTAAAGCAGAATATTCCTGATTTCTTTATTTTTGAAAATGTTAATGTAATGTTATTTTTATCAATCCAAACAAAACAATATTATTACTTCAATTATTACTTATTACATAAATATAACTTCCAATCATGAAATATATTTATTGTTTTTATTAATAAAAAACAACGCTGCATAATAATAATAATAATAATAATGCTGTCAAACGATAAATTGCAATCAATTGCTCCTAATAGCTTTTGTTTACGTAATATGTGTGTGTAATGTATATATTTGTTATGTATATATATAAATACACTCACACACATATGCATATGTTAAAAAAATGTATATATTTCTATTCATGTATACATTTTATTTTATATAAATAGAATATTTTTTATATATAAATATAACGTGCATGTGTGTTTATAATATATATACATTTGTATAGACGCATTACATACATTTTAACTGAACAAAAACATATTTTGGGTGTGATTAATTGTTTGAAAGTATTAAATAGCAGTAGTAATAATAATAATAATGATGTTGATGTGTGTGTTTGTCCCTCAGCCGGAGAGGATAGACCCCAGCGCTTCCAGACAGGGTTACGATGTGCGCTCAGACGTCTGGAGTTTGGGGATCACCCTGGTGAGGATGATGATCTGTCATGGGATCTGAAAGTGATTTCTGTGCGTGTCTGATGTGTTGCAATGCTGTTTCAGTATGAACTGGCCACGGGACGCTTCCCCTACCCCAAGTGGAACAGCGTGTTCGATCAGCTGACGCAGGTGGTGAAGGGCGACCCGCCGCAGCTCAGCAGCTCAGAGGAGAGACAGTTCTCCCCCAAATTCATCAACTTTGTCAACCTGTGGTGAGACACACACACGCACACTGAGCTCTCCAGCGTTTCCTCTTTCTCAGAGCTTGCTGACTCAGCAGACAGGATGTAATAACTCTGATTTATTGTGCGATCACATGACGCACACGACGCCTCCTGCTGCTCATTCACAGCAACTGCAAGAGCTCAGGCTTGAGCTTATGATCAATCTCACTCCGAAGGGTTTTAATCAAATCTTTTCTTGTTTTAATTTCTAACAGCCTTACAAAGGACGAGTCAAAAAGGCCAAAGTACAAAGAGCTTCTGGTGAGTACCTGTTTTGAACATCTTGTTATTATATTATATCATGACAATTATATTGTATCATCATATTTTATATATCTTGTTATGATATTAAAAGTGTTACTTGCATGAAAGTTGAATGAGAGTTTCTACTGTTATGGAAAACCTAGACATATGAGAGAAATTTCAAATAGTTAGGACCTGAGGAAATATGATAATTATGCTATAAAAGATTTAATTAGCTAGAAATTTGCTTACAAAATTGTTTACCAAATCATTGTTCAAATAAAAAGCCATGGAAATGTATTTATCCAGAGGTGGAGGAACTTTTAGACAGCATTTTCTTCAAATAAAATAAAATAATAATTTATTATTAAAAAGCTTGATATATGTATGTGAATTTTCCAGTAGTTAGTTATTGGGAGATTTTGACTTATAATTATTATTATTATTATTACTAATACTATTAATATAATTATTATTTTACTCCCAGATAGCAATAACATATTTAAGAGCTTGACATAATTAGAAATGACTTCTTAATATCTTATTCACTTACATAACGTGGGAATCTTGACTCTTATATAAATATGATATTGATTATTGATATGTTATTGAGGCTACAGTAAGTCAGTGTAGGAGTTTTTAGCCTATTTTAAATGTGATAAAAGCACAGGTTATTGGAGATGTGCATTATAAAGGACACAAACTCTCAAGAGGGTGCTGTTGAGTGAAAGAAATGAAAGTAAAGTGAACTTCTCTCTGTGTCTCAGAAACATCCCTTCATTCAGATATACGAGGAGCGTTCGGTGGACGTGGCCAGCTATGTCTGCAAGATCCTGGACGAGATGCCCGCGTCTCCCAGCTCCCCCATGTACGTGGACTGACACGGGGCACAAGCGTTGGTGTAAACACAGAACGGCAGTATTAAACAGGAAACCGTACACGAGAGCACCGCGGCGTTCAGTTTGAGCTCGACTGTAAAATACCTCCTAGCCCACGTCCCTCCCTCTCTCTCTCTCTTACTGTCTCTCTCACACACACACACCTGTAAAGCGCAAACACACACATGTCTGACGGCGGTCTGATATCTCGCGGATGCGGAATAGTGATTTTAAACTGATATTAAATAATGAAATAATAAATAAGCCTGGAATTGTATTTATACTTCTGAAATCAGTTGTGGAATATTTGATTCGGAAAGCCTTCGACGTACTGGAAATCTGCTCGTGTCTCGTCCCTCCTCTTCGTGTATGTGATATTAAACGTGTTTTGTATGTAAAGGTGAATGATGATGCAGAGGTGGCCGGGGTTTCTGTAATCCTCACTGTACAACGACTATGTGCTGATAATATAAATAAAACTGAGGAATATGGAAACGACTCTGTGTTTGGTGCTTTGTAGAATGCAGCGAATCTTATCAAATAATTTTATATTTTGCATAATGACTCTATATGTTGTTTATTTACTGCACTGATGTTTTTAAATATTAATATGAGTGATTTACAATGTAAGTTTGATTCTTTGATTCTTCAGTATTATATTTTAAATCTCTTTTTTAGATTTGTAATGTAATATATATGATTATAATTTTTATTTAAATATGAACATTGTTTTAATTGTTTATTATATATATATATATATATATATATATATATATATATATATATATATATATATATATAATAAACAATTAAAACAATGTTCATATTTAAATAAATAAAAATTATATATAATTTCATTAATATTGTGAATACAAATGCTATTTAATGTATTTTTATTTGATGTTTTTAATGTAATATATTTTAAAATAATGCAGTGTTTTATAATTTAATTCTTAAATGTTATATCACTTTTTTTATAATACAGATCTTTATTTTTCATTATTTATAATTTACGTAATATAAATAATTATTAAAACATGGCATTGTTAAAAATAACAATGTTGATAATTTGATATGGATACTATTTACTATTTATATAATTTCGTTTACACTATTTTGGAACAAAAATACATTATTTTAATGATTTTAAAATACAAATTTTCTTTGATACAAATTTTTTCTCCTCCAGAGGGCGCCTGTCGGCTCCGAAAGCTGATTTCCCATTTCTCCATGTTCAAATTTCAAGATGTTTTTTCGTTTTACTTCAGAGATTTGCCAACTTTAAAGTATAGTCCTTCAAATATATTTAAAAAGACCGAACTGATAAGTAAAATAGAAATGAGAAAGCATTACAGCAGTGTCCATTAAACGATGGTTTATATATCCTTTCCCAGCAATCGCGAACGGCTGTGGTTGGTCCTTCTGACCAGCGCTGAGAAAAGTAACGGATGTAGATGACAGCGCTCTCAATTACTTGTTACTTTTCTCAGCGCTAATCAGAATGGACCAACCGCAGTCAAGTTTGCATCGAATTGAAATCATTTCGGATTGCTGGTTTCACATCTGAACAATCAAACTGGTGAACTTTAATAGACATTTAATTAAAAATACGCAGTGAAGAGTTAAAATAGAGGAATTATAATCCCTGACTAACTTTCAGGGATTCTACGCCTATTTAAGATATTTTAGACACATACAACCATTTTAACGCGTACGTTAGTTAGATTAGCTCTAAATATGTATGCGCCATTCTAGCGAGTTCTATTTCTACGTGCGTCAAGCGTCATCACCACGCGTCGGAAGCGCGTCCATCATCAACACACATTTGAGTCCTCCAAACTGCTGTCCTGTACACAAACGAGCAGCACACCGGCTGTGATATTTGTGTTTATCGCTCTGATGTGCGTGGATTATGCTCGCGCGTCTCTCTGCACTCAGAGCGCTGGGAGTGTGTGAAGAGCCTGCGCTGCAGGGATCCGTCAGACTGATGCAGACTCAATCCTCCAGGAAGAGCAGACCTGTCAGAGACCACCTGCGCCACGTGAAGCTGAAGGAGAGCCGCAGGCAGGGCGAGCTGCACGGGCCCTCCACCGTCTACGTGCAGGCGCTGGGCGCCGGGAGCCGAGACAACGGAGCATCGCTGTATGTCTTCTCCGAGTATAACAGGTGCGCGCTGATCCTCACTCACTCAGGATCACACTCATATCCGTCACTTTAGAACAGCCTTCACCAGGTTTAATGCATGCTTAGTTGACGTTGAGTAAAGTATGGAAATTTGTGAATAGTTCAATGACATGTCAACTTATTTAAACAAATTATAATTTTAATTACTTAATGATAATAAATATTATACAAATGTGGGTTTTCGTGATAAGACTAATAACATTAAGAAACTATCACTTTATGCAATGCTTACAAACCAGTTATATATATAAACAGAAGTCAGAGATGCTCACAAGTCTCTGAGCTAGAGTCCAAGTCAAGTCTCAAGTCTCTGAGCTAGAGTCCAAGTCAAGTCTCAAGTCTCTTTATTATATTAAGTCTCTGGTTATAATAAATGTTGCATCACGTACAGCGACCCATCCAAGCTGCTTAGAACACTGCATAGCTATATATAAGGAATTCAAAGCACGTAATATGTTATTATGACAACTCTATTTATTAGCATACAATATCAACTTTGATTTTGGTATATAATCAGTGTAAACAGGCTATTGCAACATGACAAAAACACCAAGAATGCTTTACTTTTAAGTTAATATCTGTATTTTGCATTTATGGATTCAGTAATGGCCTTCTGTCTGTCCTGGCTGTATAGCTGCACACCTCTTGTCTGGCTTAAGAATGAACAAAGCTACGCTGACTTATGTTATTCATACAATACCTACTCACAAATAAACATCAAAAACAAAGCCGGCTGCAATGAATTTCTGTGCAAAACAGCTTTTACTACAAACACTTCAACACAAGAACATTGTTATCACACAAGAACATTTTGATAGAGAACCAAAAATATTTAAAGTAGATAAAATTTGAATAAATAAAATGGAAATGTCTACATACTATTACTACTGTAAACTTTGCAAATAGGACATCAGCCCCTTCAAGTCAATGAACAATAACAAAGTGGGCTGCAATGAATATCTGTGCAAAACGTCAATGCTCCGCTCCTACCCAATGACAGAGGCACGCAGGTTTTTTTCCACTGGAGTACTCACGTGAAGGATGCGTGCACAACTAATAACTAATATCATCACGCTATAAAGGGTTGGCCTGCGCTGGGTGCGCCCCTCCCCCTATAACTGTTCTGTCTCGCGGAGGAGCTCATTTGTGTGCATCTGTGTGAAACACGCGCTCTGAAACACGCATAGGAAAAAAGAGCGACAGAAAGAACGGCTCCCCTCCAGCCGTGACTCGGCTCCCATCGTTCATGTTTATGAGCCGTTCAAAAGAATCGGTTCGTTCGCGATCGTCACAACTCTAGGCCGGGTTCACACCGCAAGCTGCAGCAGAGCAGAAGCAGCGCGTATTTTTTTCGGCGCCTATGTTAACAGATGAGAGCGTTCACACCGCACGCAGAAGCTGCGCGGCAGAGCGTAGCAGAAGCAGAGCAGAAGCAGCAGTGCCGCGATCGTTTCGGCGCTGGGTCTATTTTTGCTGCTCTGCTGAAGCTCAGTTAAAGTGAAAGTACACCTTTGATAGACAAAATAAATATGATTTCACACAAAAAGTGCTCTAACTGCACAAAAAAGCACATCTAGGGTGTTTTAACAAGAACTAGAGTATGTTACGAAAAGGAAATTATAATAAAAAAAATATGTATAGAAGATAAAGTGACCATGGCCAAAATGATCATGATCATGGCCAAAATACACATGTACTTAAACGAATTTTGCCCAAAATTTGCATTAATGATATCTTCTGTGTTCTTAGCAAATTACATTTAAAAATTATGATATTTTAAACCACATATTTTTCAATTTTTTATTATATATTTTTTTCATATATTGTTTTTTTTCTTTTTCTTTTTTTTACAAAATCTGTTAAAGTACTTACAGTTCTATCCAAAAATAGACATTTTGCCGAAATACAAAAACAACTTTAAATAATTTATATTGCTAGTTTAGCCTTGGAGATTTATTTATTATTAGTAGTTGTCGTATTCTTTTAACTAGGACTATATATTGGCAGAAGAACGGATGTCGTGCTGACAATCATAAACAACAGCACGTGGTGTCACAGGCGGTGGTCTTCAGAGTGCACCTGGAAAGACAATAATGGACGACACTCGTCTCATCGTGGAAGTTGAGAAATATCAAGTTCTTTATGATCCACACAATGTACTTTATAAAGACTTGCAGGAGAAGGAAAAAGCATGGGATGAAGTTGCAGCGGCTCTTATTGCAGATGGTAATACATTTTATAGTGTTTTTGACGCTTTCGCTGGCACACGAGCAAATAACTCAATATTTGATTCAAAATTGATTCAATTGGAACCATTCATTTACAATTTCTAAATTACACATAAGCACACAAATAACAAAAGCAGGTGATACATGCATTTATAATAAACAAGTAAATGCCGATTTCAAGATGAGCAGGAAGTCAAGGCTGTGAACCATCTACAATACACATAATTTAAAACCGTTTATTAAATTGGTTTTCAGGGTGTTTTTTGGTAAATTTGATTGCAAACAAACCCAGTGACAAGATGGTAATATGCACCATGTTCTCTCCTACGTCGGTTAATGGGATGAACCCAAAGTCTGCGTCTTTTTAGTCTCCTTAATAACAAATATGGCGCAATGGCCTTTCTTCTATCAACAACACGTATACTGCACGGAAAACAAAGACAGCAAAACAAAGATCCAACAAAAGTAACAATGAAATTATTAATTAAAAAAGCTTCTTGCCAAGTCTTTTTATTTAAATGTATTTTAAATGGGGAAATAAAGCAATGCGAACGTACCCATTATAGAGCACTCTGACCAAAATCTGCTGTTCAGTTGCGCGCTGCCTCCGCTGCCGGTGTGAAAGCAAAATAGGCGCGCGCTGCTTCTGCTCTGCCTACCTGCTGCTAACGCGCTGCTTCTGCTCTGCTGAAACTTGCGGTGTGAACCCGGCCTAACAGCGAGCTCAACTGACGTTTACTAAAAATTAACATTGTTCACGAGTCCCGGAGCTCGAGTCCGAGTCGAGTCTGAAGTCTTTCGAGGACGAGTCTCAAGTCGAGTCTGAAGTCACTGTTTGTGCGTCTTAAGTCGCACTCGAGTCCGAGTCTCAAACTCGAGTCCCCATCTCTGACAGAAGTATGCATTGCATGCATTAACAAATAGATGATTAATAATGCTGTCAAACGATTAATCACATCCAAGATAAAAGTTTTTGTTCACATAATACATGTGTGTTTACTGCGTATATATTATGTATTTATTATGTAATCACTGAACATCTAAGTAGTATGTATAATATTTGGTGTATAATTAATGAATACATAAATTAAGGAAATTGATAATCCAATGTTACTAATAAATAAAGAAATATAGAACATTAAATGCTTAATAATAATTAATAATAATAGTTATTATGCTGTATAAAATTAATAGAGCAAGCATGATCACATTATGTAATGCTTATTAGTAAATCAGTACTTTATAAACATACATTATTAACGTTATATGAAATATACAGTTTATATACTTTCATAAAAATAAATCAAACTCATGAACATGAAATGTACAATGATACTTCGAAAGAATTTACTGCTAAACTTATAAAAATGTGAGTATTTAAGTTAAGGAATGATTTTAAAGGTTTTTACAGAAGCTCAGTGCTAGCTAGTAGCTGTAAATGATATATCATAAAGTTATTTGATTACTATTTAACTTTATTAGAATTTATAAAATCACCTACTATTTATTTTATTTAAAAAAAAACATGAAACTATTGACTCATTTATCTGTCTTTGCTAAAAGCATCTGCTTGATGAGTATATACATTTATTTATTTGATTACAGTCCTATCTTAATATGCATGAACCACTCGCTGTCTAAGCAGTATTTAATGTTTGTTAATGTAAGTGATTCCACGGTGTTATTAATAAAGCATGTCTTTCATATGCAGGTATCTGTTTAACTGTGGTGAAGGAACACAGAGACTGATGCAGGAACACAAGTAAGAGATAAACGATCACTGTTTCACTCCTTGACCTCTTCTAAAGATCTGATCAGAGAGCAAAACAAGCGTTTGGTCAACTGTGTGTGCAGATTTTAAAGTGTTTCTGTTTGAGTGCAGATTAAAAATTGCACGCTTGGACAACATCTTCCTCACCAGGATGAGCTGGGAGACGGTCGGCGGTTTATCAGGTCAGACTGGGACTTTATTCTGCTGCATCTGAAGCTTTCTCTGTACAAGTAATGCCTCTTTCATTGCTGTTTATGAAGCCGATTGAAAACCTTTCTGTCTGATCTGCAGCCGTCTACAATCCATGTTTCCTCCCATGATTAGAGACTGTGTGTGTTTGCTCGGTTCACTGTGTGACGGCTTCGTTCTGTGTTTTGTGTGTGCAGGCATGATCCTGACCCTCAAAGACACTGGAGTCCCTCAGTGTGTCCTGTCAGGACCCCCGCAGCTGGTACTGTCTGTCAACACTACACTGCATTTAATGCAGATCTTTGTGTCTTTCTAACCACAAAAAAAACTCTCTGAAATCTTTGACTATTGTTAATTTTCTTTTGTTGTTTTAGGAGAAATATTTACAAGCCATACGAGTGTTTTCAGGACAGCTGGAAGACATTAAACTTGGTAAAGCCCACCATTATCCTCTCTATGGATTACAGCCAGTGCTATTACTGTTACTAAAACAACAACTAAATCTATTGTAAATCATTTTTGTTTATTGCCATAAATCTGAAATAAATAAGATGCCATATATCAGATGAAAAACGTAAACTAAGCAAACTTAAGGTAACATTAAACCTTAACTCAACTCAATGTAACTTAACTCGGCTCTGCTCGACTAAACTTAAATAAGCTAAATTAAACTTGCTTAAAATCAGCTCAACTCTTCATAGACATATCTCAACTCAATTTAAATCAAACTTAGTTTTAATGAAACTTAACTGATTTTTAAATTAAACAATTCAAATCAATTTAAATTAAACTTAATTTGGTTTAAATGAAATAAACTAAGCTAAACTGAACTTGACTAAAATGAACTCAATTTAAATTTATCTCAGCTCAACTTAACTAAACTTAAGCTAAATTAAACTTACTTAAAATCAGCTCAACTCATCATAAACATATCTCAACTTAATTTAAATTAAACTTAGTTTACATGAAACTTAACTGATCTTGACTAAAATGAACTCAATTTAAATTGATCTCAGCTCAACTGAAATTAAATAAGCTAAAGTAAACGTACTTAAATTCAGCTCAGCCCAACTCATCATAAACAACTCCATTTAAATGAAACTTAACTGAACTTGACTAAATTTAACTACTTTGAAACCTTGTTTAAATGAACTTTTCTCAGTTTAAAGGCAACTCCGCTTAACTTAATATAACGTACCGTAATTTAACTGAACTTAAATTTAACTCAAGTCATTTTAACATAAACTTAAATTGAAAACAGAAAGAGTACATAATAAAAAAGAGTACATAATAAAAAGGACAAACTTATTTAAATTAAACTAAAATGAAAAGTGAAACTATAAAAATAAAAGCTGTCATGGTTCATATATAAATGCTCTAATAGTGTATCACTAATACTAAAATAAGACGGATTAATTGTTTTGTTTCTGTCTGCAGCTGTCAGACCGTATACAGAAGCTCAATATAAAGACGACACGATGACCGTCAGTCAAGTTCCTCTCTTCTGTGAGTGTCACCTTGTTTTTTCCCTGGTTTCCAACATGAACGTTTAAAAACATTGACATAAAGGATGTAGAGTGTATTTGCTTTGAGAACGTGTGTGTGTGTGTGTGGTTTGTACACTGCTCTCGACTGTGAATGTTTAAAGCAGCTGAGCGTAAGGCGGAGGCCGGCGGCTGTTCTCCAGGCTCTGGACGCAGCAGCAGTCCTAACAGCCGTCAGAAGAGGGCGCTCACGACACGGGACGATCTGGAGGAGAGTCAGGGTCAGCCAGTCCAGGCCAGACAACACACGCACACACACACACACACACACACACACACACATACACACACATGTCTGGTCAGCTATCCTTGTGGGGACTCTCAATAGGTGTAATGGTTTTTATACTGTACAGACCGTATTTTCTATCGCCCTACACCAACCCTACACCTAACCCTAACCCTCACAGGAAACTTTCTGCATTTTTAGAGTTTCAAGAAACTTCATTCTCTGTAATTTATTAGCTTGTTTACCCGTGGGGACCTCAATTTAGGTCCCCAACGTGACACGAGTCCCCATGAGTCTGTGTGTATTCAGGTTTAAGTCCCCACCAGAATAGAAAAACAAGTACACACACGACACTGCTGGGTCTATATGACCAAAGACATGGACTGAAATCACTAACTGTGTCCTTTAAAGGGGAAATGTGAACAATTTTACACTTATTTAATGTATGTTTTATTCAAATATATTTATTACTTATTTTATTTGTTTTACTATTAAATAATGTTATAATGATAATAAATAAAATCATTTTGTTACAATTAATAAAAAAAAAATAATGTTAATTTAGTCCATTATATTGTTAGATTTTCTGAAAAGGGAAAATAATAATAATAAATGTTGCATTTGAATTACATAGTTTTTTTTCAGTATGATTTTTTTTGTGCATTATATTATTCTTTCATATTTTGTCTTGTTAAAATAATATATATTTTAAAAAATGTACTACAACATTTGAAATGCATGGTTTGTGTTGATCAATTTAATAATAATAAAATTAAAATAATTTGTATTGCATTTGAACTAGATATATTGATACAAATTGAGTTAAATAATAAAAAAATGCATTTTAACTTCATATTTCATTCATAAAAAAAAAAAGAAATTTGTCTACATTTCACAAAACATTAGTATTTACGTTTCATGTTTTTGCACTTTAAGAGAAGAAGAGGCAGAACTCATTTATTTCTTTTTTTCCTCTCCACAGAAGGCAGAGAAAAGATTACTAGAGATTCTTCTCTCGCGGTGGCTTACGTGTGTAAGGTGAGCAGAAACCATCTGAATGTGACACATTTCTCTGACCACATGAGTATAAATGTGTCTTTTCCCCTTTAAGATCATACACGGTGCTCAAAACCATCCTTTCTTTCTATTATTCCTTCAGTTGCACTCAAAGAAAGGGAACTTCATGGCACTGAAAGCTAAAGAGATGGGCCTGCCGGTGTAAGTGTCTGATATCTGATGGTTTCAGGACTGAACTATAACACACAAACACACACTTTAGAGCATCACTTCTGTTTCTGCGTCATCTGCAGAGGAACAGCAGCCATCGGGCCCATCATCGAAGCTCTGAAAGCTGGAAAAACTGTGACGCACGATGGAAAAGAGGTGATTTTATAGTTTGAAGAGTGTAAGATCTGCCGGTTTCCCAGCTCACCGTGCAGCGTGTGTTTCAGATCCGACCCGAGGAGCTGTGCACACCGGCTGGTCCCGGGCCTGTGTTCATAGTCGTTGACTGTCCGTCAGAGGACTTCATACGGCCGCTCTGCACCAATCACGTCTTCCGAAGGTGAGCAGGTGTGTCCCGTAGAGAGACGAGGCCTGTTTCTCTTTCTACACATCTCCTGTTGTGATGTGTGCAGGTATCAGACGGGCGGAGCGGAGGATTGTGCGGCTCTCGTGGTTCACATGACGCCGGAGTCAGTGCTGGACACGGACGAGTACCAGAGCTGGATGGAGAGGTACAGCTGGAGAACAGCGATCTCACACTCAGATCTGATCGTGAGCTGTGTGTGTGTGATGCATCTGTCGTGTCTCAGGTTTCCCAGCAGCACTGAGCATCTGGTGATGAACGAGCAGACGTTCACACCACACAACACCCGCAGTCACAAACTCCAGACGCAGCTCAACCTCATCCATCCTGAGATCTTCCCTCCGCTCAAACTCTACAAGACTAAAGTACAGCACCTCTCACTCACTCACTCCTGCCACTTTTATTCATTTAAAGTGTCTTTAACTATTACAGTCTCGCTCATTTAATTCCATACTGTAGGCTAATTTAATATGAAATAGTGTCTGTTACAGTTAAATTTAGACCGTTGCTATTTTTTTTTTTAGTGTGTGGTTTGATTTATTAATTTCATTTATTATTGTTATTATTATTTAGCACATTTTAATTTAACTTTTAAAATGTATCTTTTAGTTATTTACAGAAGAAACTTATATATTTGATTATTTGTCATTTTATTCTCATGTATTTGAATACATTTATTAATACTATTTTGTTTGTTTTTTCAATTTTTTTTCAAAATTTTAAATGTAATTTAATATTTTTTTTCCCATTTTGTTCATTTAATAATTTCTAATTTAATTCCATATTTAATGCATTTGTAAAACTGTATTTAATATGACAGTCTCTGTTACAGATAAGTTTGATTTAGATTTTTTTTTTTACATTATTTTCAAATTTTATTATTTTTATGTTTTGTATTTTATTTTATTGATTTAATAAATAAACTGAACTCTGCTAAATTAATATAATATTTATTTTTAATGTAATATTAAATGGTCTCTTATTTAATATATCATGTATTTTTTATGCTTATTCTTAATATACTTTTTTTAATTAAATTACATAAAAATAAATATATTTTCTTCTAGTTCTCTCTCTCTCTATATATATACATACATACATATGTATTATTTCTAGTTTAATTAATGGTTAAAGGTGTTTTAACACCCCCCCCCCCCCCAATCTGTAAGGAAAGATTTATTCCTCATGGTGTTTGTTGTTGTTGTAGGAGCCTCCGGCTTCTCTCCGTGTTCCTAACGTCAGAGCCGAGTGTCTGATGAAGTTTCAGCTTCGGCCCAGACTGGAGTGGCAAAGGTCAGTTCAGGTCAACAGACGCTATGTAGAAGTCCAGTATTAATTGACAGTTTTATTGTGGCCCTCTATAAACTGAAACACACAAGCTTGTTGTGTAAGCTAACAGCTTGAAACAAAAATTATGAGTTTGATTTTCTTTTTCAGCTTCAACAAACTGGTTCTTAGAAAGTTCTTAGAAATGCCAGACTTGATCTTATTTGAGGAACTTCTCTCGTATGTGTGTGTGTGTGTGTGTAGAGATGCCATCCCGTCCTGCGACTATGAGGAGTTTGTGAAGGAAGCAGCCGAAGTGCCAAAGTTTTTAGAGGAAGTGGAGGAATGCAGGAAGTTCCAGGCGGCTGCGTCCGTCTCCTCGTCTGGTGAGCTTTCTACCGAATCAGAGACAGAGAGAGAGAGAGAGGGATGGATGGGATGAAAGTATCGAATTAGAAGAGCAGAAAGACAAGAACACGTCCACAGCCTGACATTTAATTTCCTCAGAGTGAAACTTTCTTCACTTCTCACTTTCCCTCTGTACTGTATCTGTCTCAGATGCCTCCGATTGAAGGATATGTGTTTCTAAAGTCTGGAAAATGATCATAATATGATGAACTATAAAATATCTGAGCTCTCGCAGAGGGTGCGTGAGCTGATTTTCTTCTGTATTCTTAGATGTTTATGATGTTTTTAATTTGTTGTTCATTATTTGGTGAAGGTGAGAAGTTTCCTGAGATTGTGTTTTTGGGCACCGGCTCGTCTCTGCCGATGAAGATCAGAAACGTCAGTGGAACTTTAGTGAACATCAGGTAATAAAAAAATCAAAAATGGCAGTCAAAGTGATAATTGATTTAATAAATTGTGTATTTTATCTGCGCCATAAAGATATGTTATTTGAATTGTTAAAATGTGTAGAAAGCTTGTTTTTCATCAACCAGTCAAAATGTACACCAGGGCATGCAAATTTGGTCCATTTCATGCCCAGACAAAATACTGCACTCGGAATGCATGTAAACGTAACTCTCTGTAAAGCCACAAGGTGGCGCTTATGGAACAGCAGAATTGCATTCATTTGTATAATTCCTTTAGCGCTCTTTTAAAACCTCACAGCTTTTCCGCTGGTTTTTTACACAAAACGTATTACTCTTTGTAATGTGCGCACATCAGATTTATGCTGGACAGTATTTATTAATCCTCAGTTGTTCAAATCTCAGTAATACGGTTTAATGATAATTAAAATATGAAACTGTATCCTAACCGTGGAGAACTGTATCATGATTTATGGTCAAACCGTGATTTGTTACATCCCTATAATGAGTGAAGTATGTCTAAACATGTCTCTGCTCCTCAGCTCATCTCAGTCGCTGCTGCTGGATTGTGGCGAGGGAACGTTTGGTCAGTTGTGTCGTCATTACGGCGATGACGTGGACGAGATCCTCTCCAGACTCTCTACTGTCTTTGTGTCACACCTCCACGCAGATCATCACACGGTAGGAGCCTCACAAACACGCCTGACAAGATAATGTGCAATGAGGTGACTGTACATGCAGTAAACCAGATTATCTGACTATACATCATCCCAAATAAAGTTTAGTGTCATTATGCTTAAATACTTAATCACAGAATCAACCAGTCTGAATCATAGCGCTGTGTGATAAATACTTAATAATGCATTAAGCCGCAAAATGCTGTGGTTTACAGTGACTTTATAAAAGCTAAGGGGCGTTAGGCATGACGCGGTTAGGTTTCACAAAATAAAACCGAAAAAATAAAGCGTAATGATAATAAAACCATTATTCTTCCTCCAAACAATGTAGTTCCTCAGAAACGGTTGCGGTTGCAATAAATTACTTGCTGAGCAACACACAAGCGTAAACAAAGGTGTATGTTTGGAGAGTAATTTACAACCGCTTTGAACATCTCAGCGAATCAGAATCAAGGACCAGAGCTACTCGTTTTATAATAAGTACTGTTAAATAATAATCTAGAGTGTTATTTCGTGCTCTGCTGACTGTTGATTGCTGTGTGTTTTGTTGTTCACACAGGGTTTGATTCAGTTATTATTGGAGCGAGAGCGAGCTCTGGTATGCATACATCTATTTGCATATACGTTTCATTATTTGTTGATCATGCGTATGCATTATTTCACTGATCCTGGCGTCTTGTGTGATGCAGAACAGTCTTGGTAAAGGGTTCAGTCCCGTGTGCCTGATCGCTCCTGTGCAGATCATGACGTGGTTGAACCAGTATCACGATCACTGCCAGCAGATCCTCAGCCACATCAAGTACGAGAGAAAAATTGCCTTCTACCTTTATCTTTATTTTCTAGCATTCTGTGAGAACATAGAATTCTTACAACTGAAGTAAATGAAGTTGGTCCTAGACACTTACCACTTTTGTTTGTAATCGTTCCAGTATTATCCCATCAAAGTTTTTGTGTGATGGCGCAGAGATCCCCAAAGTCAAGACCAGATCTTTAATTCAGGCTGTTCTGAAGAAGAATGACCTGGTCAAGGTCTGTATGGACTGTGCCATTTTATACACACACACACACACACACACACACACACACACACACACACACACACACACATATATATATATATATATATATATATATATATATGTGTGTGTGTATGTATGTATTCTTTTGGCTATCATCCAGTGTGTATCATGATATCTATTGCTCTGAAAGTATTTATTTTATTTTATCAACCAGGCTTCCAGCCAAACATGTGAATTGCAAAATGTTTAATGCAAAAAGTAACATAAAAAGTAGCTGGATTCGATATGTTATCATTTATTTACATGCACCAATGTAATGATTAATCAAAAGTACTTTAATCAAATATCAATTGCCATATTCACTCAGAGAAGCAATACATTTTTTGTTTTTGTTCCTGTTATATTTAAAAACAAAGTATTATTAGTAAATCTTTAAATATCTGATAGCATGCCCTTCAGATTACCGTATGTCCGTACTGAAAGAAGAGTGCATGAGCGTGTTGTGATCTATAGCTTCTGAAACCTCTCGTTCTGTCGTGATTGTGTAGTTTCAGACGTGTTATGTTCGTCACTGTAAGAACGCGTTCGCCTGCAGCTTGACGCATCAGTCTGGATGGCAGCTCGTGTTCTCTGGAGACACCATGCCCTGCGATGCTGTCGTTAATATGGGTAAAACACACACACACACACACTATGATCACTTTGTACACATGTACTGTAAATAGTTGAAAAGGTAAAACTGGCTAAAAGTTGCCTTTCAAATGTTATAGTTGTTAGAACATATGCACTGATGCTTTAACGTTTGAGTTAATAAATGTTAATTTTATTTTCCTCATTGATGATTCATGACATTATAACCAAAATATATATTTTTAATAAAAGCTGTTACACTTTTTAAATTAGGAAATGGCTAACATTACGTAACTACATTAGTTATTAGTTGTGAATTGTAAATAAAAATACTTCTAAAGCATTTATCGATCTTTTTTTAATTGATTACTTTCAGCATTTACTAATATTCTATTAACATTCAGTAATATGCCGTTAAAATCAAAAGTTGTTTCTGTTAATTTTAATTAATCCTAAATTAACATGAATTAACAATTTGATCTGAAATAAAATATAAAAACGGACAAATGCAACAAAAAATAAAAATAAACACATATTCACAATATTAATAAAATCTGTAAGTGTGTCTTAGTGATACTAAAATAACACAAAAAAATACTCTAAATTCAATGTTTCGCTCATTGTTAGTCAAAACATTAATCAATGTTAACCAATAGGGCTTTACTTGAAAACGTTACCTAAATAATTTCTCATTATTTTGCAGTAAATTGAATGAGATTTTTGCCTTGTCCGAATAGCTACACTTGCGATCTTTGCACTTGACCTATCTAAATCTCTCTCATTATTGATTCTGAGGTGAAAAGGGAGCCAGCAAATTCTTTTGACAGGATGAGTCAACCCAAACACTCTCAAACTCTCACTCATTCGTTCATTTAAGATGCACAATTTTTTCCTTGCTGTAGGATTTATAGTTGCATATTTTCAGTCTGGACTTTCGGACAATCCAAACGTTGTCAATTTCCACAGAGTTTTGCCTCAAAATTTTCAGAACCTGGTCATTAAAGGCCCAGCAGGAAAGAGAGAGTCTGTAATTGCTCCTGAATCTCTAAAGTGACTCGCGGATCGATACGAACGAAGCCTACGTTTAAATGCTGCTTCCTGTCTTTATCAGCAACGTAATCGATCACTCCAGCGCTGTTCTCCTAGTCACAGAAACCTCTTTAATGGCTCCTGAGGGAGTCCGGCGGAGATGGAGGGCATTCAGCCTGAACCGAGCTCCCCTCCTGAATCCGGAGATGGTTCGGTCCGCTCGTCTCATTAGGAAAGGCCTTTGTTGTCTCAGTTCTGGTGATGGATTTCTAGAAACAGAGTGTGCACTGGTGTGTGTTTTACAATAGGGGGAAAGAGGGAACAGCATGTCAGCTGTAATTTATCTGTGTGTGTGTGTGTGTGGTGGGGAGAGTTTAATTCATCTCTTGGTTTGCTCTCAGGCAAGAATGCAACACTTTTGATTCATGAAGCCACACTGGAGGACGGGATGGAAGAAGAAGCATGTGAGAAGAGACACAGGTACATGAACACAGGGTCAATAAAGTGTTTTAATGAAGTTTTCTTGTAGTGTTTGTCAAGTGGCCTTTATTTATGCAGCGCTTTATACAATACAGGTTGTTTAAAAGCAGCTTCACTGTATTTAATAGTAAAATAACAGAACCAATAGTGCAAACTTTAAAAATGAGGCAAATTTAAATTGTTAAAAGGAATAAATTGCATTAAAATAAAATGAAATATATTCTAAAACAAATATAGCTTAAAATATATTCAAGTAGAAAGTAGTTCTTCTGAAAATTAATTTGTATTGTGTAAAAAAATAAAAAAAAAAAAAAAACTCTTACCACCTTTGAAATTTTGAGCTCTAATTCACATATAAAATAAGTAATTAATTGTGGCACAATTTCCATCAACTTCCAATGCAATGAATGCATTTCAGCATGAGTTCTCCTCCATAAATCATGCAATAGTTAATCAACAGCTCTTATCGGACAGCTCATGTCTTGAGTGAAGAGATTTGTATTGGCTATTTACGAACTAACAAAACAAACAAGAAGATGAAACCACCTTTTGATTTGGGAGCTAAAAAATCGCCCTCAATTGCAGGCAGAGGGAGAAAATCTGCATTGAAAGTGGTCAGCTTTCCCAGTGGATAATGTGCTTCCTCATTTCTAGCGGGTCTCTCTTGAAGTTGTGGGATTCTCCTCTCAGATGAGCATTGATTGGGTTTCTTGTCGTCTGCTGGAGTTCTCAGGCGCTGGGTCCATGAATGAACTGCTCTGTGTCTCACACTGCGGCTCTTTCCAATTTAAGAGCTTAATAACGCTGAGAGCTTCTGAGCCAAATCGATTGGAGATTTTGTGGGCGATTCATTTGGGTTTCAGCGAGGAATTGATTGCCTGAGAGTGTGGAGAGCGTCTTCCAGATTGCTGAAGGGTCGGTTTAGCTTTATCAGCTGAAATTCACAAATGTACAGGTCTGTGTTGTAGGCTTTGTAGAAAACAGATTCCTACTTCAGCCCTCGAACATGAGAAATGGTTGAGGAAAACAGATTAATACTGCAACACAGCATTCCCAGATGTTCAGCCTCAGGTTTAGGGTTTGGATTGTGATTGTCAGGGATTTGTTTGTATCTGAAACTCTTTCCAGCACCACGTCTCAGGCTATCGGCGTTGGGATGAAGATGAACGCGGAGTTCATCGTGTTGAACCACTTCAGTCAGAGGTACGCCAAGATCCCTCTCTTCAGTGACGACTTCAACGGCAAAGTGGGGATCTCCTTCGACCACATGAGGGTGAGGATGTTCTCACACAAAACTCACAACTAATTATTTCTATCTTGAATAAAAAAAGCATCCTTTCGTATGTACTTCTTCAGTTTCTTCATTACTTGAATCTTTCCACACTGCCTTAATTCATTCCTTAGGTATTTCTCTATTTACTTTCGGTTACACTTTATTTTAAGGTGTCCTTGTTACAGTAAAAAATAAATATCTAAGTGTACTCATTATATGGTTAGGATTAGGGTTTGGGTTATTTGCATGTAATTATGCATATTTTATTATTATTTTTATAATATTAAGTACGTCAAATGTGTAACAAGGACACCTTAAAAAAATGTATACATCCTTAAGGTTTTTCCTCAATTACTTCCTATATTACTTCCATCTATCCCTTTATTCCTTCCTATACTCCTCCATACATCCATCCTTAGTTTTTTTCCTTCCTTGCCTTTTCTCAATAACTCATTACTTGCATCCTCCTTTGCTTTATTCCTTAGTTATTTCCTTTTTTACTTGCATACTACTTACCTTCCTTATTTACTTCCTTCCTTGTGTCATTTTTTCTGTTACTTCCTCCATTACTTATATCCTTTCTTGCTTTCTTCCTCCTTTATTTACCTCCATCCATCCTATTTTAACTTCCTTAGTTACTTCCATCCTTTTTTCCTTCCTTTGAAATGTTCCTCCTTACTTCCATTCCTAGTTGTTTCCTTCCTTGCATCCTTCTTTTCTCAGTTGCTTCCTCTAATACTTATATCCTTCCATGCTTATCGTTCCACCCTTAGTTATTTTCCTCCTCTCTTCCTTCCTTAGTTATTTCCTTAATGACTTGCATGCTTTGCTCCTGCTGTCCTTCCTTTCATACTTCCTTATGTTTCTCATTTCCATCCGTTATTTAATTCCTTACTTCCTAAATTACATTCTCACAACATTTCTTACTTAAATAATGCCATCTCCTTTACTCCTTCCCTTGATTTCTTTTTCGTTCTCACCTCACTTTCATAGTTCAGAAGTTCTTTATGCATTCATAATCAAATGTGAAGTTTGATATGCTATTTTCTTGTGCTTACAGATCCGATTTGGAGATTTCCCGATGCTTCCACGGCTCATTCGGCCTCTGAAGGCATTGTTTGCAGAGGAGATTGAAGAGATGGAGGAGAGGAGAGAAAGGAGAGAGATGAAGAAGACCGCTGAGCCTCCATCTAATGGCGAGTCTGGAACGAGCCGACAACCTGATGAGACGAGCAAAGGTGCCAAGAGAGAGCAAGATGACCTCAACCAGGAAGCAGTCATCAAACGACTTAAGACGAACTGATGGGGAACCAATCAGGGTGAAGGTTAGACCAGCCCAACCAATCAGAAGGCAGGCTTGGGAAAAACTGAACCAATGGGTTATGATCTTAAAATGTACATCACAAGGTTCATGTTGGGTAGAAGTCTGCAGAGTCTAACTGGAAAGGATGAGATTAAAGCAGCTGGAGATAAATCTGAGATTCAAGCCAAATCTGAAATACAGCATATTGGTTCCTGGCTGGGATCAGATCTGGAGTCAGTCCCGCTGCGATCGATTTGATTAAAACTGCAGGTTTGACTGAAGTGATAGTGGGAAAGTACACTACCTTAAACCTTTGAACGTTTGCTATGTTAAGTTAAGCCCTCCAGGCTCTTTAAACCTGAAGCAGAAACATTTCAGAACTGAAGGAAGACCTTAGGTTGGGAATTTTTATTTGGGAGTGACGCAGCTTTTCAGTTTAGTTTGAATCAAGTAGTTTTTTGGGGTTATTTTTGTGAGTAAACTGAGTGCAGTGGTGTGTGAAAAGTGCTAGATTTCTGAAATAAATATTTAATTCTATTTTATTTTATGAAATGGCTGATCAAATTAGGCTTTTCTAATTATTTTAAGGAAATAAACATAAACATGGATAACTGTTTGTCATTATTGTAATTATTTTCACTGCCCATTGCCCAATTTTGTTAGCACTGCCTGTGCAAACACTACTTTGTTTATCTTCAGAAAAAAAAAAAAAAAAAAAAAAAAATTAGACTAAATATAGAATATACATGTTATTATAACTATACAATGTTTCTGCATTTGAAATATTGCATAAAAATATTGTTTTAATGCATTTATAATGCATATTGTTTGGTTTTACATAAAAGCGTATGGTATTTATGTTGGAAATGGACTTGCTTATGTACCAGGATATGTTAGTTGTAGAAATAACTGCGAATCAAGCTACAGACCACTTGTTTATAGAAGATTTTAAAATTGTGTATTAAACATGACACAACTGATGTTTCAAGTTTAAAACCGCTAAGAAAGGAAGGCTGAGAAAAAAAAAAAAAGTGCTGTCAGTTGTAGAACGTTCATACAAAATGGATGAACGTATCATCAGAGTAAAGATGTTCTCTTTCACTCATGCAATAGTTTTTGCAATGCATTTTTACTTAGATGATGTAACATAAGTTCAAAAATTAGGTCGGGATGATGCTTTTTACCATCCCCTCAATTCACAAAGTGCATAAAAACTATGTATTATGAATTGATAACATCAGCCAAAAGTAATTTCAAAGGCAGAGTAAGTTATAAAATTATGTTTTAAATAATGTTAATCGATAAATGAATAAGAGCAAAAACCTCTGAGACAGATGCTAGGCCTTATGCTTTTGTTTAATTGTAACTGAGACTAGACGAAGACGGCATCATTTTTTTCTTCAATGGGAACTGATGAAGCTGTCGCTGAAGTAGATTGTGCAGTCAGCTAACAAAGCCTTTGATTTAACGTCACGTCTCTGGGTCTGATGGTTACTCTGTCATTAAGTGTTTCCCAATGGGAAAAGATGTTTGCTTTGCCGTTTGTGTACATGTCGAACACCATCTTGCCATCTAATCAAATTTCGCCTCTGAAAAATAAACTGATGTGATATAGCTCAGAGACATGAAAAATTAAACTACGTCTGTGGCATCTGTCTGACACTGGTATCAATTTATTACACCGAACCGGAATGTTTCTGATCTTGTCGATGGCACTGCATCCTGCTGTTCGCTGCTACGCTCGCGGAGCAGTTTTGATCAAATATTCATCATAGCGTTCAAATAAAGTGTGGTTTGCTGTGAATATAATTACAGTGGGAATTATCTACATATATCAAGTATCTGATAGATTTGAATTAAACAAAAAAATTTATTTTATTGAAAAAGAAAATCGCTTATGAAAGACTAATGCTAGCACTCTCTGAGGCGATCTGGTGTTGTTAATTAAAAAAAATGTATTTTGGACTCCATGTACAAACTCATTCTTGTGAACAAATCTATCAAATATTCTCTTAGCTCTTTTAGTTTGAATTCTGACAGGAATGTTCTGGATTCAAAACAAGTTCTGTCTACATTAGGTTATCTAGACTTGTGGCGTCCATGTGGGGCAAGACTATTCGGCAAGTTAAAAGCATCAGAAACCATAATAATATTATTTTTGTACATAATAATTTTTATAATAATAATTTTGTACCATAATATTTTTGTACAGATTGGAGGTCCATTCAAACCCAAAAGGAAAACGTTCCATCAACTGATGAATTAAAAAAAAAATCATATGGTTTAAAAAAACGTTTTTTTTTCCCCACAGTCATTATTTTTGTATGAACGGGCCTTAATTCATTTAGATAAAAAAAATTGTGATGGGTCTTCTTTGTAGTAGACTGAGGAACTTATGATTACATATAGGCTACCCTTGGTGGATTTCTGTTTATGTATTTCATTATTATTGCAAATATTATGTGAAATTTACAGATTTTAATAGTTTTACATGTTTTTTTTTTAAGTTAAACTTTAAAATTAGTTAAATGAATAACGTATAATTAATGTTTACCTACGTCCCAATTAAACCCCTCGGTCTTCCGTTGGAAAGGCGCTGTCCTCGCCAACGGTTCGTTTACGTTAAGCGCGCGCAGCAGTTCTGTCAGTAACGGCAGCGCGCGCTTTTAAATAAGATGTTCGATTGGCGGCAAATGTTATGATCGTTTCAAAGCTGGGAAAGAAATGCTCTGGAAATGATTCCAATAATATCTTGTTTGAAATCACTCTTTAGAATAAGAGTGAAAACTTTATGGTAATTTCTTTCTACGTTTTATTATTAACCTCTGCGTTTATTCCTTATTCATTCTTCAGATACATATTCTTCACTCTGAGCTCACATCCTCATTTTGCAATTTTTTTTGTTCATAGTCAATTGTCTGGATGTATTTCTGTTGTCCGCCACTGGAGGCCGATCTTTCGTCAGGAATTACACTGACTGTTTCCCACTGAAAGAATGAAGAAGCAATTATTGACGAACTAAATACTTGATGAAGATGATGAGGTCAGGTCGTTGTTTATACATGATGCAGTCTAATAACTTATCAAAAGCCGACTGGAACAATAGTAGTACATCCTGACAAGGTTTAAAACATAGTTGGTGACTTGTTTAAGACAAGCACTCTTTCCCTGTGAACTGACTCTGCTAACAGGACAGATGTCACTGTGGTCCATAAGAACATTCATCTCTTCTGGTAAGTGTAACAGATGCTTTTATTTATAGAGACAGTCTCCCTGGAAAAAAAATCTCAGGTTTCATCCTGAAGAAAATCCAGTTCTGGGCCAGAAAAATAGGCTCCACAGTGTCCCTCTAAACCTGCTGATCTCATATCAGGAACCTCTCTGACTTCAGCACACCATTTTGTGTGAAAAGAGATATCCGTGTTTAGTTTCAACACAACATTGATGCATTGTTAAAAATGTCCGTGCTTTTGCTCTTTTTAGCTCCACAGACATTCAGGTTCAGTGTGTCCAGCTGCAGTTCCTCCACATTTTATGTTGTGTTCTTCTTTCATCCAGGAAGTGTTGTGTTGTGCTGTGATTTTTGTATTTTATGTATTTTACAGGGGGACACAACCCCATCATCTAAGTCCCTTGAGTGAGCTGTGTGTTGTTCATGTAAAAGCATATGCATGTATCCCCCGCTGTGATGCAGCTCTTTTTTTTTTTTTTTTTTTAAGCAGGTGTGTTTTTCTCAGCATCTCTCTTTACAGTAGATATTTGTGGAAATGGGTTTGGCCCCTGAAGGGATCCTTTATGAAGCTCCGCTATCCTCTGCTCAGATTTAGCTCTTTCATCACTCATTAGACTGAATGGAGTTCTGTTATGTTTCGTTTCAAAGCTATCAAGTATCAACTTTGTCTCAGATTTATTTTAAGCTTCCTTCAGAGAAACTGAGATCTTATTGAGTTAGTTGTTGTCATATACAGTAAAACACAGAAATGTAAAATTTATGTGGAGCAGTTACGATCTTTTGATCTTGGGAACAAAATCTGAGGTCATATTTTTGGACCTTTTGAGTTTTAATTGTAGACAGGCTAATCTGAGCACAGTTTGAGATCTTGTTAATGTTGTGGAAAAGTTCATTTATTTCTGTAATTCAACTCAAATTATGAAAATTATTAAATAAATTAAATGCACACAGACTGAAGTAGTTTAAGTCTTTGGTTCTTTTAATTGTGATGATTTTGGCTCACATTTAACAAAAACACACCAATTCACTTTCTCAACAAATTAGAATATGTTGACATGCCAATCAGCTAATAAACTCAAAACACCTGCAATGGTTTCCTGAGCCTTCAAAATGGTCTCTCAGTTTGGTTCACTAGGCTACACAATCATGAGGAAGACTGCTGATCTGACAGTTGTCCAGAAGACAATCATTGACATCCTTCACAAGGAAGGTAACCCACAAACATTAATTGCCAAAGAAGCTGACTGTTCACAGAGTGCTGTATCCAAGCATGTTAACAGAAAGTTGAGTGGAAGGAAAAAGTGTGGAAGAAAAAGATGCACAACCAACCGAAAAAACCGCAACCTTAAACCTAAAGGAGCCCCTACCAAGTATTGAGTACATGTACAGTAAAATTACATACTCTCCAGAGGGCCAACAATTCACTAAATATATTTTTTTAATGAAGTATTCTTATTTGTTGAGAGAGTGAATTGGTTGGGTTTTGTTAAATGCGAGACAAAATCATCACAGTTGAAAGAACCAAAGACTTAAACTACTTCAGTCTGTGTGCACTGAATTTATTTAATACACAAGTTTCACAATTTGAGTTGAATTACTGGAATTACATTTTCCACGACATTCTAATTTATTGAGATGCACCTGTATAGTGTTCTACAGCAGAGAATGCAATTCCTCAATGGCTGCTCAGCCATAGCTCAGCTGATCTCTTGGTCTTCTCAGTATAACTTTGATTATATTTTTGTCATCTTTGCGAAACTGAGCACAGTGTGAGACTTTGAGATCTCTTTTAAAACTTCAGTTTATGCAGTCACTTTTTTGACATCATGATGTTAAAACATGAGATCTTTGAGGACCAACAACATTTGATGTTACCGAAGTCATGTATTCGATTCATTTTTTTGATTTGAAAGTCAATAATAATTTAAGTTTCAGTCAGTTCCTTACACTAGACCATCTAATGGCTTCAGAAGATGTGGAATTAAACAGAGCTCTAGTCCTTTTTGATAGAAATTTGATCACATGGAAAAGAGATGCATAAATATTTTTCAAAATTGCATTAGATGGAAAAAAATAAAGTGCATCATACAGGTTTGGAACAATGTGAAGGTGAGTAAATGATGATTTTTCTCTCCATAAAACTTTTGACATAAATGGAAGATTTGAAATGGGCCTGTAATTTTCCAGTTCATTAGGATCTAGTTGTGGTTTCTTAATAAGAGGGTTAACAATAGATAATGGATCTTTATTGGCATTGATGGTTCCATGGAGAACATTTAACACTTTCCATTCTTTATAGAGGTATAATAGTTTTAGGGAACTAATGATGTTCTTTAAATTACTAAAATGTTCTGACCACGCTTTATTTTAAGGTCCAATTTTCTCTATCAAAAAAAAACATTACCTATGACTTTTGCCTCATTAAACTGCAAATTTGCTGGTTAGTTGTTAGGGTTAGGTATTGAGGAGGATTAGAGATGAATATGGTCATGCAGAATGTGTGCTTTATAAGTTCTAATAAAGAGTCAATATGTTAATAATAGGCATGCTAATAGTGAGAATTGGTCCCTTACTAAAGTTTTACCAATGTTCTTTAAGAAACCATTCCTCTCTAAATAATTATTTACTGAAAGATTTTTCTGGAAACCAAAAATGGTTCTTCTGTGGCATTGTTTTGAAAGCTCCACTTTTGGAATCTTTATTTTTAAAAGTAATAGGAGAAACAGCTGAGACGTTAAAGCAATTTCATGTGTGATTTGCTTTACTTTGAGTTACACGAGCATTCAGGCAGGCAGGTAAAAAAGAGTCTGGGGCTTACCCAATTGACTCCATTGTGTGAAATTTGTTTCATACTTCAGGTGATTATAGAGTTCTTCTAAGACCTGTCAGACGTTGTCTGCTCACCTCGGTTCTGTCTCTCCCCCTCAGCGTGCACTTGAGTGGGCACTGATGTGGACAGACTTGCGAGTGTGATTACACCGGAGATCATCGCCTAATTCCACAGCACTTCAGCTCACCTGGACAGGCCGGTAATTGCTGGTAGACTCCAAAACTACATGACCTGCCCGTCAGATACTGATCAGCGTCAAACTGGAGACACGTCACACCTCTGCTCGCTGGTATCTCATGTCTTGTTCCTTGAGAAAAGAGATTCATCACAGAAGAGAGAGAGAGAGAGTGATGCCAATGCAGGCAGGTCTTTGATAGCTCAGCAACTACGTGAAAATGGCCTTCTCAGAGGTTTAAAGCTGCAGGTGTCTTAAATCTGGCGTGCATTGCGTTACAGGCGGCATAGTGGTAGACATTAGTATTCAGGATGGTTGGTGGTTGGCTCCATTGTTCCCGCAGCGGGCAGGTTTGTATTAGCAGACTGTCGAGAAGCAAACCTCATCTCTGGGGAGTGAGTCGAGACCAGATGTCCTGTTGGTGCTGCATGTGAAATCAGCCCCGTTCTGCTCCGGATCACAGCGTTTGGATCTGCTCGAAGTCTCAGTGCAGAAATGACCTGCATCTCCAGACAGAAAAACTGACAGCTGAGAAAGAGCTTAGGATGTGCTTGATGTGTCTGCCCTGAACAGCCAGCAATGAGTCTCTGATCCAAAACACACTCTACACTATTATGTGAACGTAAAGGCTATCTATCTGTCTGCTTTTTTATCATTCATTATGTCTAGCTAACTAGTGCTGTCAAATGATTAACTGCATGCAAAATATGTTTTTGTTTCCATAATATGTGTGTATACAGTGTATATTTGTTATGCATATAAATATGCATACATTATATATTTTGAAAATATTTCCGTGTATATATTTATATTAATATAACTGATATTATATATAAATATTTAAAATGTATAAACTTAGCATATTTTTCTTAACATGCATGTGAATTTATATAAATAATACATTTACACAATGCACACGTTATGTTAACAAAAACCTTTATTTTGGATGAGATTAATCGTTTGACAGCACTAATTGTGTCTATTATAATCTCTAGCCATTCTTTCTGTCTCTATCTATCTATCGCAGCTGTTCTATCTTTAAGGACAACAAAAAATGCAAGGCTTTAAAAAAAGACTAAGTTTGCTTTTCTTTCTTTAAAATTAGTTACATTAATTTCTTTGAACTCTTTGACTTGTTTGTTCCTTGCTTTCAAATTGGAATTGCAATTCTGCATCCCTGTACAATGTTTGCAACCTCAGTACAAATTCAATTCAAATTCAGCAGTTGAGTTGGATTGTAAAAGGCATTCTCAGTTCGAAATTAAATGCCACAACGCTGCTGTTTATAAAAGCTACCTGAATAAAAACACTTTAGACACTTGAATGTACTCTGCTGCTCCCTTGAGTACTGAGGTTTGATACCAACCCAGCAACAGAAAAACATGTTAATATAGGTCCAGCAGGGCTACATGCTTGCAGTGCATTAGCCAAATATTTGTATTTCTACATTTGCATACTTTTGTAGAATGTATCTGTGAACTTAGACGTCAGCAGCAGAATCAATCCCTAATTTAAACCCCAGACGTCAGACAGGGACGCGTATTAAAATATCTAGTTAGAATCTTTTTCATGAAACTATTTTTAAAGTCCCAGACTGCCTAGAGAGAACAGTCAATACATGCAGTGCGTCCATGATTCCCTAAAGAGCACTGGCTCTGAACTGAACCGTGGATCCCTGCAGGTTTCAAGAGAAAATAACTCAAAGCAAAACATTTGCTCAACACCAGTGGACTCCTCTTTTGGAAAAGCTATGAAAAGGACTGCGAAGTAAAGAATTGGGAGTCTGCAGCACTATTTACATACGTTGACTCACTGAAAGTATGTACTTCACTGCCTTGTGATGGAGAAGTACATACTTTTTAGTATCCTGTTTTTTTTTTTATATTCATTATTATTATTCTTTACTATTCTGCTAAAAACTGAGACTAAATATGCCAGAATTGTCCAGTCTGATGAATTTAAGAGGGGTTTTAGGCACTTTGCTGACCAACTAAACCAACTAAAAATGAAAAAGCTTGGCCAAGTTAGGAGACCAGCTAAGACTGTCAAACCACCCTTTTTGCTGGTTTTATTTCACTTTGGTATAAGCATGCAAGTGCAAATATCTTTGCACTTTTGAAATCCTGTTCTCAATGCACTAATTTGAGATGCACTGATCTGAATCTCACAAACCGCTGTTTATAATACAGATACTTTACTCGTTGTGTTTTTTAACTACACAGGTCTGAAGTCAATGTTCTGCCGTGTTGATCATGGACTGCCATTAAACCATCTCAAGCTGTAGATCTCTAATTGAAACAATCTTTTCCAGGCTCAGAAACTTGGGCTAATCCTCCGCTCGTTACCGAGAGAGCCGTGTTTTATATTGGTTCTCTCTCACTGGTTTGCTTCATCAGCGTTTCAGGGCTCCACTGAGACACGTTCCTCTCGGTCTCTCTGAAATAATTGCTTTCAAGCCCACCGTTTTGTTAAACAGAGAGCGCAAGAAATCCAGACTTTTAAACCCTCAACCCTCATGATGGAAAACATACTATGTGCCGTGCTTTAATTAAGCATTGGCAATTACACTCTTTTCTTGCGTCCAATTGAAGTCATACTCTTGCAAGTCAGTTAATTTAGTTTAATTAGTGGAATTTGCCAAGTCAGTCGCTAGTACTATTGCACTAGATGTACTGTAAGAGTTTCATTCAACTACTAATACCAAAAAGCAAAGTTGTTTATGTGGTGTGAGTACCACTGATTTTCGTCATTTGTCGCAGTCTGATGACCCGTATGAATTGGAGGACGTGATCCGTGTTGCTTCAGTTTCTCACTTTGAAAATGAGTGATAACTAGCCTTTAGCAAACCACTTGTGTTACTTTAGCCGCGTTTCCACCGCAGGAACTTTACCCAGGAACTAGGGACTTGGTCCGGTACTTGGTGTGTTTCCACCGCAGGAACCAGGAACTAAATAAAAGTTCCGGGTAAAAAAATGCCCCCCAGAAAGTCCCTGCTGGCGAGGTGGTACTTTTTTAAAGTTCAGGAACTTTCGGGGGCGGGACTTTGGCGCTAAACATCCTGATTGGTTGAGTTGACGCAGCATTGGTTGAGTTCAACCACCATTTATTCGGATCAACATTTTCAAAATATTACTGTTATTGTGTCATGAAATGTAATTTTAAAAGTATTTCAGGCGAGAATGTAGTTGTTTAAAACTCAAATCTGTTGTTTATTTATAAAGACAGCGCCTATTTAAAAATGTGTTTCGCCGATCTCTGAGACGGTGAGCTCCACACGATCAGCGAGAGCTCAGTGATCATCTATCCGCCCAGAGGCAGCCTCACCTTGGATAGACTTTCTGATATGTGCCGCTGGCTCTGATGTGTCTTTAGTGGTTAAACATAACATATAATTCAGCTGCGGGGTAAATCTAACAGGTTTTCTTTGGTCTGTATTCAATTTATCTAAATGTTAAAATGAAAATAAAAAAGGCAAGTCTATATAATATTTCGTTTCATTGTAATGGCTGTATATAACGTTACACATATCCCTGAACTAAGTACATTTCTGCAGCTGTTATTATGTTTAAATGAAAACGAAAGGAGGCAGTGGTATTTTATATCCTATTTCGTTTTATTGTAAATGTACTGAGGGGAAAATTGCAGTAGCCAAAGCGATCTGAGTTCACGCAGCATTGGTTGAGTTCAACCACCATTTATTTGGATCATTTTCAAATATTACTGTTATTGTGTCATGAAATGTAATTTTAAAAGTATTTCAGGCGAGAATGTAGTTGTTTAAAACGCAAATCTATGGTTTATTTATAAAGACCGTGCCTATTTAAAAAATGTGTTTCGCCGATCTCTGCGATGGTGAGCTCCACTCGATCAGCGAGAGCTCAGTCCTCATGTATCCGCCGAGATGCAGCCTCAAATCGGCTAGACCTTCTGATATGTGCCGCTGGCTCTGATGTGTCTTTAGTGGTTAAACATAACATATAATTCAGCTGCGGGGTAAATCTAACAGGTTTTCTTTGGTCTGTATTCAATTTATCTATATGTTAAAATGAAAATAAAAAAGGCAAATTTATATAATATTTCGTTTCATTGTAATGGCTGCATATACACATATCCCTGAACTAAGTACATTTCTGCAGCTGTTATTATGCTTAAATGAAAACCAAAGGAGGCAGTGGTATTTTATATCCCATTTCGTTTTATTGTAAATAGGAAAATTGCAGTAGCCAAGACGAGCTGACTGAAGTTATCAAGTACGCTGCTGTTTATAGATTTACCGGACTTGCGTCGTCGCGGACATCACACTCCCGAGTCGAATGCACAAAGTCTGAACTAACTACCGAGGATGCACGTCCAAAATCAGCGTACTTAAAAAACAAAAAAACAAATCAGCAGTACTTTGTATTGAGAAACGCGCGCAGACCTACGTCACCAGTCTATTTGCCTAATCTACCCGGTACTTTACACCGCGGTGGAAACGCAGAAAGCAACAGGTCTGGGGGGAAAAAAGTTCCTGGGAAAAAAAGTTCCTGGTAAAAATGTTCCGGGTAATTTCGGTGGAAACGCGGCATTTCTCTCTCTGTCTTCACGTTTTTCCTCTGAACTCCAACAAGACAGGATTACATGCTTTATTCCCTTCGTTTTTTCCGTCATTGGAGAAATACAGTTGGTAAAAACATTAGAATTTAACTTAGAATAACGAAAATGTGTATATCTTAATAGCTGCAGAATTGTTGAATTGTAAAGTCTGATAACGTGGTTTCAAGAGGTGCAAGAAAAGATGGAGATAATGAAAGAAAAGCGAGTGGAAGGTTAATAAAAAGTGTCTCATAATGGCGCTCAAATGAGCTTGTGTGGGTGAGAAAGGTCAATGTTCAATTTTATTATGAAAATTATGACTTTCCGCGGCTCCATACCAATGATAAAGTGTGTGTGTATGTGTGGCAAAGGTTCGTTTTTATGAAACTGGCAATATTCTCGGAGCTGAGTGCTAACAGTAAAACAGCTTGAGTTTCAATGACATTGATTTGTCAGAATCGATGATATCCCGCTATTGTCGATCTCTCACTGCCCTTCACAGCAGCAGTGCTACTCAGAAACAGCAGTGTTGATTTTAAACTCTTCAATAATGCATCGCGTCGGTGTTTGACTAATCGTAGCACATTGGTTAGCTTCAGTACTAACAGCATCGTGACTCCCTCATCTCTCCCAGTTACAAAACTTTTTACTGTGGCTAATAATTGGCAGCATTTACGTCTCTTGTGTTTCTTCAGAGCGGCACCAGAGCATCTGGTCATGCATCACTGCATTAGTGAAAAGTTTGTACAAAATAAGGCCCAGTGTACCATTATTTTGTGCTTCACCAGTATTTTAAATCTGGCATTTTTGTAGGGATGAATAAAATGTTGAAAATGTTGCCTACTGGTAATTTTCTGCCATGTTGGACATCCTTTTTGCAAACTATTTTGTGTAAAAGAGTGAAACTCTCCAGTGCATCCACACACTAAAAAACCTTTTTAAAAAATACATAACACGGACGTTACATAACACATAATATACTAATTTAATACTAACCCAGATAACACACGTACGTAGATGTCTGTTAAAGATAATTTTGTCACAATTTTCAACAGGTGTTTGCATTTTTAATTTTATACTGCAGTTATTTACACCTATTCTGTTTTATTTATTTGTCATTATTACTAATTTCCGATCTCAACTTCTCAAAAGATCCTAAAGAAAGAAAGTGTTTTAGCATCAAGGTCATTCCTCACTGTTTTCCACAAACTAAAACAAACCTCTGGCTCTCAGACCGACCTGCATTTCAGTAAACACGGGGATGTGCACCGATCCCAGCAGAGAAGCGATCATTATTTGTGCCGTTTTCCTTCAGTTTAGTTTGAATAGTTTAGAGTCAGGCAGTGAACTTGTGGCCTTCAGCTGCAGAGCAATCTCCATCCTCAGACACCAGTGAAATAACAAATAAGGTTTCCTAACATTGACAAAACCCCTGCTGAATTTTCTGCATTTTGTTTTGTAATTTACATGAACCGATTGCGGTAGCAGCGGTCTTGTTTGCTGGTTCACTTTTGGGAAGTCTCTTACAAATCAGTGTCTTTTGTTTGCCTGTGTTCTCCGGTCCTCCGGGTCCTCATTTTATCCGGGGGAACATTTGTGGCGAAGGAAAGTGTTTTGTCTGTCAGAGTTAGCGGTTTGTTCGTCTATTGTTCAGACTGAATGAAACAGCTTTCTGCTCGTTCGGGCTGCGTGGTTTCTCAGTGAGGACGAAATGAGATTTTGCAAAGTCATCTTTCCTAGGCACATTCTTCCAGTGTGTTTCAGTAGCTAAAAAAAACCCTCTCCGTTCCTTCTACCGAGTAATTAAATCAGTCCAAATAAATGCGTGGCCATTTCAGAGATTAGATTGTTATCCTTACAAATCCATTCACATTGAGCAAGGTTTGCACTGGCGGTCAGTGTTTGCATTTGTACGCATTAGTATGACAAGACAGGAGGTCAGGACGCCCACCAAAATGGACAAACAGTCTCGGGCGGGAAATGGGAACTGCCGCACATAATCTAACAGAGAAACAAATTTAGTTAAACGATATGAATCCATAAAGCCGCGGTAGTGAGGTTTGCTGATGTCTCAGCTTTTATTTCAGCCAATGTGCACGATAGAGGTTATTATCCCCGGGGACAAATGAAGATTTTATCTCTCTCCATCACACCGTGCTCCGATGTCCTTAGGTGGTTTTTGTTTTAGGGGCGACTGCGAATATTTTTGGGCGATGAGGCGATTTAAGATCTTACCGACATAACACTGTGGCAAAATAATGGCTGGATTGATATACTACATTTACTGAAAACTGTGCTGTGTATGCCTGAATACACAGATTATTATTTTTTTTATTTTATTTTGCATTTTTATTTGTGATTTTGTGCACAATGACATGAATGTTGGTCTCTGTGATGATACACAATCCATCTATCCAAGTAAGGGACTTTATTAGTCAAAGTTTAAGTGCAAGGTGAGTGATTTTCAGTGTGGATGCAGTATTTCATGTTTGATCTGTCCTATAAGTTATTGCACTTTTAGTATTATCAGTGTTTTATGCATACTGAAAACTAGCACATATAGTGCAAAGGAGACGCTATTACCTGCAGAAATAATATAAGTATTATGTTAGGCTATAAATTATTCTGAACATAGCCATATAATTGTATCTCTGTTTCAAAACCTTATGAGTTTCCTTGCGCTGGGTAGATTGCATGGAAACTGTAGTCCATTACTGATCCTAAATTACATGACAAAAATTATAGTTAGTAAAGTAATGCATTTCACTCAGGTAATGTAATTAGATGAAGTTTGATCTAATAAATTTGTCACGTTATTAACAGCAACAATCAATCAGTTTTCTGTAGCCACCAGACTTGAGACTGGTTTTTGTGCGAATGTCCATAAAACTGGAAGACTTTCTGAAGCGGAGGCTGAAGCGGAAGGCTATTTCGGAAAGGAAATTTTAAAAGATGAAAAGGAAAAGAATTAAGGAAAATCAGTAAATTATGAATAATGGAAAAAAAAAAAAAAAAAACGAACTAGTCTGATTACAAGTATTTTATTAAACAGTATAATCAAGTTAAAGGTACTTGATTTTTGGTAATCGGATTATGTAATCCAGATTACACGTAATCAGTTACTACCCAGATCTGTCTATGATGCCTTACTGTTTATGTAGGCAGATCACTAGGATTTGAAGTTAGTGAACTGTCAGGAAAAAATAAATACATTGGGGCAGTACCCTGAAAAAGTACACGTTTGCATCGTATTTACTTCTACAAGCTGCATATTAGTTTCTTGAGGGTAAGATTTAGCATGCATAATATCGCATGCAACCTGTAGGGGTATAAGGTAGAAACTTTGAGGGTACTGCTTAGATAAAGATAAATTTATTCACACTTTTTTTTTTTTACTTCTACCTATTTTCATTACAGAAACACTGAATTTACATAGAAAAGCAGGTATGTAGGCTACCTGTATGTGTTTTATATAAAATGGTAATTAAATCCAACAGTTGTGTGATTGGAATGGGAGCCAAATCAATCGAGAGAAAAAAAAAATACAAGTAAATACTCAAGAATAGACTGCTTTTCAACAAAACCAGTGAAAATGTGTCCTTATCCGAGACGGACAGTCTCTGCTCAGGAACAGATAGAGGAAACTTTATCTTCACCTTCCGCTGGTGAAGAGAAGACGAGAATGACAGAAACACACGTCTGTCAAGCTGTCAGGAGAAGAACACATTCATTAAGATATCTGAGGAGGAATGCAGCGTTAATTCTCACCTTAATGATTGACGTGGGGAACAATAGACGGCGCTCGGACGCAGTAATTGTTTTCTTTTGAATGATAATGAGTGACATTCTGTGCGTTTGTGGGTTGTGGAAGTTGTTCGGGATTCTGCCGTGTGTGATTTCTGGCAGTGTTACACGGTGGGAGTTTAAATGAAACGAAAGCTTTCCAAACTTTTAATCAGTCCGGCTGCACATAAGTCTCTCTTTTCTTGTCTTTTTATTTTAAACAGATTCACTTTGCCTAGGTGTTGGATGTTTCTAATAGATTGCATTAGAACAAAACAAGCAGGACGCATCCTTTAAAGTGTGTTTGCTCACATTTCCTCAGAGCCATTTATTGGGAAGTTTTGACTAAAAGTGTTCTGACTCAAACTTTTCAGTTTTACATGCAATTTTGGCCAAATGCAATACTGATATGAAACAATGAGGAAACACAATTAGATTTTTTTTTATTATTATTCATAACTATTAAAATTGCCAATAAGTGATGTGAATAAAACCCTATGTTCAGCATGCAAATTTGATCCTGCACCTGAGGAATTGTGATTAAATGTGCACTAAAATCACACAGATTTACACTGAAGATGGGAGACAAGTCATAACACATAAACTCCACATAGCAATATTTATATTGGTTTTATTTTTATTAAATTATTTAGAATTTGCTTTTATTTTTAAATATATATTTTTGTTCATTTTGATCATTATATATTATATTATTGTCTATTCTAATTGTAACTTATTTTTATTTATTTTTTATGTTTATTTATTTTTTTTAAAAATTCTACCTAGCTTTAATTGCACATTTACATTTTTAGTATATATATATATATATATATATATATATATATATATATATATATATATATATATATATAAAAATGAAATGACTTTGACTTATTTCAGTTATTTGCCAAGTCAATATCTAATTTTAATTGGAGCCATAATCCCAGAATTAATATAATATGCACTGTGATATATAAAAGTAGTTGTAATTTTAGAAATGATCTAATATTGTGTAAAAGTAATTATATATTATTATTATTATACATTATTAAGAATTCTCTTCTGCTCACCAAGGCTGTTCAGAAATGGCATAAAACAGTGAAATGGTGTGTGAAATATCTTTATAATTTAAAATAAAATATATTTTAAAATGTAATTTATTTTTGTGATGTAATGTTGTATTTTCAGCATCTTTATACTTCAGTCTTCAGTGTCACATGATCTTCAGAAATCATTATAATATGCTGATTTGCTGCTCAAGAAACATGTTTGATTATTATCAATGTTAAAACATGTTGTGCTGCTTCATATTTTATATTTTTCAGTATTCTTTGATAAATAGAAAGTCTGAAATAGCAACGTTAATTTGAATTTTTTATTTTTTTTTAGTGCTGTCAATCGATTAAAAAAAATTAACTAATTAATCGCACAATTTTTTAAAATTAATCGCGATTAATCGCTATTAATCGCAATTAAAAGACTGAAACTTTTTGGATATGTAAATGTAAAATGTAAATAATTAATGTAAACTCAAGACAAAGAAACTATTTAAATTCAAAATATGATTGTTTATTGGAATTTTTGTTTAACTTGTAACAAAGATTTTCTCATGTAAACAACATACCTGCAATAAACCATCAATATCCTCCAAATTAACTGTTGGCTTGAAAGCCATATTTATTACAGAAATAAAAACACAGGCATGTAAGTACCATTTGAATTTCAAAACAATCAATGCCAATAAAAAACAAAAATGATTTCCATGTTGAATTCTAAGTGGACTGCAAAAAAATGCCAAAGTATAGTCATTGCCAGTGCTTTAAGTGGGCCGGTATGCACCAGTACTCAGTACCGCCACTTCCAAATATAGCTCTTGAGCGTACTGCCACCTCTCCATGCGCCCAGAACGTGCTTGTAGCGTACCGGTACGCTCATTTGGACATCTGTTTTAATAGAGGTTTTAATCTTTTACCTGCACTGCCGATTTTCAGAGCGCCCTTCACAATGCAAGCTTCCTAATTCATCCCACCCAGAGCAGAAACTACATTACCCATTCACCCTTAAATAATACAAGTGAATAGCGCATGTGTAGCTTTTCCCACTGTTAAGTGTCAACAACTCAACGTGGCCGGAGAAGGTGTGTGAAACTCGTTGTGAGTTAAACTAAAGCAAAATCTTGAGTATTTATTGTCTGATAAACATTAAAAACTGTCCGCGGAGGTTGAGTCGTCCTGCAGCCCCCGCTGGCTGCTCATTGGCTGCAGCATCTTTTTTCTAAGTTCTAAAAAAATACCGTAGACGGCAAGGCACAAATTGAGATATTCATTTATCTAATTAATCTATAGCCTATGCACAAAGAGAATATGATCTTTTTGTCCCCTTTTTGTTTTAAAGCTTGATGAAGAGAGAGAGCGCAAGTTGCTGCAGCTGAGGAGGACAGTGATGCACGCGCACAGGAGTGATTGACAGTTCGCGGCACTGTGTACAAAAAATACTCCGCTACACAATTATTTCGTTTTTTTCATTTAAGCTTATTAACGTTAGCGTTACAGAAAGGTCTGATTTACGCACTGTTACAGTCATTGTTTTTTTGTTTTTAAACAATGACATTTGAGTTCATGATTTTAATGTTGCTGTTTCTTGTGGCAGACTCAAGAGTAATCCGGCAGAGTTTTATACTGAAACTTTCCGTCTAAAAGTCCTTCCTTGTTCTTATCCATATTTCTTTGCACTTTGAACACACATAGGCCACAACTGGAAATAAAAAAAACTGCAACCGCGTTAATTGCGTTATTTTTTTTAACGCGTTAAATATTTAAAATTAATCGAATGCGTTAACGCGCTAATTTTGACAGCACTATTTTTTTTACATTATATATGCATTTACTGTCATCAATAATGCATCCTCACTGAATAAAAGAATCAGTTTCTTACAAACAAACAAAAAAATAATTCTGACCGCAAACTTTGGAGTTGCAGTGAATGTAGCCTATTAGTTCATATCAGAGTAGTATGTCAGCATCGGAGTGTCGGTTGCGTCATGTTTGCGTTTGCTTCCTATGTAGTGCCCCAAACACTGCCACTTATGTAGTCAACATTCAGCTCACTGGGTTCTAGACAGAACGAGAGAAAGTTGATGATGTTTTGTGTCTTCATGGGGTCTGGAGCAGCGAGTCTATGAACTCCCTGAGGGGAAATAAAACACCTAGCTTTAGTAAACAAGCCATATAGAGAAGGAATGAGGGAGCTGAGGTGTGTCGACTGAGAGCCAGGGACAGAAACCCAGGATGAAGAATACTATTGATAGAGACAGAGATGGCATGTAAATGCTGCTTCTCTCTCTCTCTCTCTCTCCTGTGGTGTGAACCTGGGAATAATGTATGATGTGACCCTTTAAGACAAGATGCTACCCTCATTTTCTACTCTATGCTAATAAAACAATGTCTGAATTATTTGTAGAAATTTTTATATTTTGAATTTCAGTATGCATTAGCAGGAACAGAAATCTCAGCTTCTACTAAAATATACATGACCCAAATAATGCATAGGTTCGTTTTTAAACATGGGTCAAAAAGTGAGAGTTTTTCATTTATATTGAGTGTATTTTAAATACAATAAATAAATGCATTACTTCTGTCATCATTTTTGGCTTGAGGAAGCATGCAACAAATTAATTGGTATTAGTTTGGCTCTAATTTGCAGAGCAGCAAGAGATTGTGAAAGTTTATAATATTTAAAAAGTTGTCCTGTCTCTTTAAAAACCTGCAAAGCTTCCTGAAAAACGGTGTGCAAGCATAAGGACAGTCACACCAAAAGTTGATTTAATTTAGTTCATAGAGGTTAATTAATAAAAAAAAAAGCTATTTATGATTTTTCTTTTTTCTTTTTGACAGAATCCTCATTTTACAGCATTTTTACACAAGTGCTAAAACTTTTAACAGTATACTGTAGCTTTGCAGGTGTGCTTCTTGAAGAGTTTTGGAGACATTGGCGCAGTTCTTCTGAGTGATTGAGTCTGTCTCAATTTGTTCTGTTTCTTCATCTTATTCCAGACAGACTGATGATGATGATGGGATTAATTATTACAATTAATGGCAAAATGTAATCTGATATTTTCTACTGACACACTACAACAAAAGATAGAAATAACTGACTTAAAACCATTTTGTAGCTGCTGAAATGTTGTAATAATGTTGGCCTCCACTGTATATCTCAATGTTATTTTGAGTTTCCTCCCAACTTTTATAAATAAATTGAAATATCCTGTCATGTGAAATGCAGTCATTCTCCCAATTAGTTCCAAATAGTCTAACATAAAAATATTTCCCCCCAAATTAAAATGAGATTTCTATTCTCCAGTGTCCAGTCAGGTCTTTGGGTAAATGCTCTTCTGTGTTGTAACGTCCACAGGTTTCTCTGGAGTGTAATGCATCCGCTCAGTTTGATGCAGTGAAGTATTGGATCTGACGCGGCCTTCATGAACTCTTCATTGATTCAGGAAAGAGGAAACGCTTGTGAGTGTTTTCGGTGATGCAGTGTGTTCCTGTCATCGTCTGTGTTAACAGGACACCAGTGACTGTACTTTAACACGAGATCATGTGATTTAACCCGTGATCTCATCCTGCAGGTGTAATCTGAAGATGTGATTCACACACACACACTCACACTGCAGGTGAATCCAGAATGAAAGTGTAATGTAAATGTGTGTAATAAGCAAGACAATCATAAGCAGGTTCATTTTTGACTTACTTGCACAATTGTCTTTCTAAAGTTGCCCGTACAGTGGTGATTTACCAGAAACTGCAAGATCTTAAAGCATCTCTGGTTGGCTCCACCAACAACTAGTTGAAATTTTCACACTCTCTTGGCCTGAAATCCCATTGCAAACTGTAATAATGATAAAAACAAATATATAAACTCGGTAGTCTATTAAACAAAGGTAGAAGTTAACTCTCTCTGTAATTCAGCCTCTCTCAGGTGGATGTTTGTACATTCATGTGGATGGATGGTTCTTGTTTTTCTCTCTATAATGGGACATGATGCTGTAATGGTCTGACTGCACCAGTGTTGGGGTGGAGGAGAGAGACGAGCGCCACAGTAATGGCTCCTCCGCTCGCCTCTGCTCATTATTTTACCACCGATGAGACCGCAGAGAGTCTAGCGTTTCTGCTCCGCTGCTGCCCAAATACACCCAGCATGCATCACCAGTGTGTGTGTGTGTGTGTGTGTGATTTAGGGAGTTGGAGTGCAGGACTACGTTTGGCTCACACATACAGTTGAGCACGTATTCAGCAGATATATTTACAGTACATCTCAGATCACACAACATAATAATTGTCCAGTGCATGGTCTGCGATTTTATATCGATAAATGTCAGTTTTACAAAGCATAAAAAGGGGGAAATTTAAAAATGCATAGCTTTTATATATATTTTGTTATACTTTTTTATGTCTGTACTGAACACGATGTGTCAAGTTTGTTTGTGTGTGTGCTGATCACAATGTATTTTATTTTATATATTATTTTAGAATTATTGTATTCAATTAATTTTTTTTAGTGCTTCACGTAATCTGTGTCTATTTTTTTCTTATTATTATTATTACTGTTATATTCTAATTTGTTTGATCTGTGATCTGTCTATTTTTATTTGACGTGTTTGACGTAATTTGTTCAACTTTTGTCTGTGTGCTTTTTTTGTAGTGCTGCACATTCTATTCAGTTTAATGTTTATATATGCTGCACGTGATATTTGTTAATTGTGCTTTATTTTGTTATTATTTTATTGTTATATTCGATTATTTTAGTTGACTTTTTGTGTGTTCTTGTGAATCCGTTTTGACGCCCAGCAGTTATGACGTCAAGTCAGTTGATAATTTTAATGCATTTAAACATGCATTTTCTCAGCAAAGTTTGGATCGTGAATCCATTGTTATGAACTTGGCCGAGTCAATTTATGTTTCTGCTCAACATCATCTGTTATATTTCATAGATGAATGACACAACGGTGAGTAGGCTAAATAAAACATTTTCTGTAAGAACTAAAACTTTAAGTTCAGTGCTTTTATAGATCAAGTTTAGAAAATGATCACTAATGTTGCTGCGATGGATTTTCTTAAAAGTAGTTTTAAAGTAGTATTGTAGCTTTACCTGAAGAAATCGTACACAAAACCTGAATCTGATGAAAGCCTGAGAGAGATGAAATCCAGCTAGCGAGGAGGTGTGTGTTTGTGGCTGAAGGTGAGAGATAATTGCGTGTTAATTGGTGTGAGTTTTCATTAATGTGTGATGTGACCTGTGTTAACGAGAACTACAGGCGTGACAGGATCTGGACACGGTGGATATTTCCTTCAGTGGATGAATGTTACGCTGTTTATGGACTCAGAACATCTTGACGTTGCAGTAATCTTCACTCAACAGCTATCGGTGACTCATCCGAGAAAGAAAAGGCAAGTTTAAAACTTACACAACCACATCACTCCTTTCATGTGCTCCAGATATAAATGATTCCTCAAATAGTGATCAGACACGCCATTTTCACCTGGTAGATGATAAAACTGGTGAAAAAAGGGACCCGAGCCGCATCTACAGACCCTAATTAAGACCTTTGATTTGGAATTGTAAATAGCCACATAAAAACACACTAGCAACCACACAGAATGTCTTAAACAAAACAAAAACAAACTTTTTAGAAATGTAAAATTGGCCTTGGGTGTCCCCAGAATATGTCTGTGAAGTTTCAGCCCAAAACACCCAACAGATCATTCATTATAACAGCTGGAAAATGTCATTTTTGGTTTGTGTCTAAAAAAAGAGCTGTTTAGGAGTGCATCGCTTTAAATGCAAATGAGCTGCATAATCCTGCCCTGTCTCCAGAAGAGGGCATGGCATATATCTACAGCAATAAACAATATAACAGCAATATATACAAGCAATATAACAGAGAGAGAACTGGTGTTCAGACGTACATATAGGAAGCCAAATGCACTTAAAGTGGGATGAAACAGCACAATGTTACTGAGACAATTGACTGAGCTGCGCGATCACACTACCGAACTAATCTCGCACGAACTGGCCCGAACTGATCTCACAAGCGCGGCACTGATTAGTTAAAAAATAATAAATGTATGCACAGAAATACTATTAAATGCTAAGCACTGTAACAACATGACATTCAAAAAGGAGTCTGGAGTGATACACGTATTTAGGTATATTTTAAGGTGAATTACCTTGAAAATGAAAGTAATCCAATGCGTCCTCAGTAGCTCAGATGTTGGCGGAAAATGAAGACTCTTACGTTCGGTCTTAAATCCAAACACAGACTGCTTGCGAGACATTGTTGATGTTACAGCTGCTCGAGAGCGGAGAAAATAGAGGACAGCGTACAACAGCTGGACTGTCAATCAACCCCCGTGGCTCCGCCCTACGCAATGTGATGTCACACTGCATAAGAATCAAAACAGCAGGCCTTGTGAGACTGATTTGGTTTAAAGGGGATTAAAAAATGAGGACTGGGTGGATTTTTATCACTGTAGGGATATATCAGGACACAACTGTGTATAATGACATGGGTATGACACGGGTATTACAAGGAGAGGGTGACTTATGAGACATAACCCATGTCCCCATTTTTTTAAAACGCTTATAAATCATACAGAATTAGTTTTTTTTTTTTTTTTTGAGAAAGTAAAAATGCACAAAGTTTCCTGTGAGGGTTAGGGTTAGGTGTAAGGTTGGTGTAGGGCCATAGAATATACAGTTTATAAAAACCATTGCGCCTATGGGAGGTCCCCACTTTTCACAAAAACAAACGTGTGTGTGTGTGTGTGTGCGTGCCTGTGTGTGTGTATAGTGATTTTGACAGATGATGTGGCATTTAGAAATCGGGACTTTAGTGCTGAGCAGCAGCTTGGAAGTGACTGCTGGTTAGCATGTAATCTTAATGGGCCACATTTTAGTCACTATTTCACACTTGTTCAGTTGTCTGAAAACAGAAATGGCTAAATATGTAAATGACAGCATCTTTATTGAGAATTCAGCTGTATAAAATATAGTATGTGAGTACGGAATGAAAGAAGCAAACAGATGTAATGGGCAGAGGTGGTGATGATATCATAAATATGCTAATTAGCACACAATGTCAACTAGCATAATTCACCGATGTTTTAAACAGGCTTTAGCTACTTCATATTGAAAGTGGTGATTTCACTGATCTATAAATGACTGTCCTGATTGAGCAACAACTATTTCAGACTCTCCAAGATTGTTCAAATATGTTTATTAGGATTACCGTTTCCATGTATCATGTTGTATGCTAAATTAATAATTAATTTAACCACCATTTTCTTTATTATAAACCTTTTTCTTGTCGTGAAAATGGGCGTGGCATGTAAATTTATTATCCGTATTGAAACGTCTATACATTTTTCAAGCTACCATGATCATATATATTTTTTTTCTGTTAAACTCTGGTTCACATGCTGTCTACCCCAACACAATCTTCAAGCATTGTTGAGGAATGTTACTTTTAAAAGTAATGCATTACAATATTGCCGTACTCCATAAAAAAAGTAATTAATTGTGTAACTTGGTTACTTTTTACTGAAAATAATGCATTACTTTTTGTAATCTGGGCTGTATTTAAATATTTTGTTGTAAATTTAAAAGTAATGCGTTATGCAAACACTGTTTGTAACTATTTTGTTGAATTCGTGACTCATTTTTATGAATTTGTAGGATCTTTTTTGTAAAAAAATGTAAGATCTGCTCATGCCCCAGTGGTGGTTATATTCATGCTTACTTTTTTTTTTTCTAAAGCACACAAATTCATTTGAAATCATAAAATTATGAAGTTTTCATCCACATTGGCTTATTTTGGCCTCCGTAAGCATACTTTCTTCCATTGAAAATTACTTTTTTTTTCTTTCTTTTTTTTATCAAATGCTAACAATGTTTCAATTTGCTTACAGTCTTCATTATTATAAGGGTAAATCATTTGGCTATTAAATATTAAAAAACACAAAATCCTGGCCTTTACAGAACATTCACCATCATTTAACAGCCTCAGAGCTCATTGTGGGTCTGTTCAGAAGGGTTTATACATTATCACAAAAAATCTATTTCTCTAAGGAGAAAATGAATAAGACTTGTACTTCCCGAACCCGAGTGTCGTGCTCAGGGCTGGCAAACACACAACAAGCCTCCAAAGTTTAAAGAAATGCTATATCAGTTAATTAAACAGTAAGTCTTAAAGTCTTCCTCTTCTGTCAGGGGTTTTAACTCATTCTTATCACTAATGTCATGTCAGGACATGAATAACACTGGTTCTTATAATTTTGTCTCATCAGTAAAACGCAGGGGATCTCTTTCAGCTCGCTGGTGATTTCTCTTAGACAGGCGCTGGCTGCTAATGACAGCTGAGTGAATGCAAGGCATGAATCAAAACGGCAGAAAAGCTTTCCAGCGTTGACAGGTTATCACCCGCGTGAAAAATGTGTTGGGAAACCCTCTGTCTCCAGCACATTCATTTAGTCAAAGCCTCATATAAACACACATAAACACATTCATTCATTCAGAGCGAGCGAGCGAGCGCAGGAGAGATGCGATTCTTTTCAGCTCTAGACACAATGCAGCACTCTTTCCAGTTAGAGCAACTCAATCGTGAAATGGTATTGACATTTTTTAACTGTTCACAATAGTGACAGAAATGAACTTTTGCATTAAGGGGCATTATTTTACTATATTATGATATTATTTACATACTACTTTATAAAAAAAAAAGAAAAAAAAGAAAAGTGAATTGTATGGCATTACTCCCATCACAGATTTTATATTATATTTATTTTATTATAGCATTACTCTTTTTTTTTTTAGTCTTTTTAATTTAAGACTTCCCTATGTTCTTTCATTTTACTTTAGAAATGTAATTGTGTAGTTAGTTTAGTGTGTGTGTGTGCATGCATGTATCGAGTCTTTCTCAAGGGCAGGGAAAGTTGTCTCGGGAGTTATGGCTCTTGTGTGTGTCATGGCTGTAGGATGTAATAAGGGCATGAGACAGATACTTATTTCCCCCAGGAAACGATCACACTTCTAACACCTTTCGTGTCCACTAGTGTGTGTGTGTGTGTGTGTGTGTGTGTGTTCGTTCTCTAAGCAAGGTGACTCCAGCAGAAATCCTCTTTTCATACTTCATATTTACAGGGTCATGCTGTATATGTTCTCTGGATGAGAATGTTATCCTGTCTGATTTGAACTAAATCTCAAGATTACGATCATATTCTGATTTAAAGTCTCTCAACATCAGTAGAATTTGTTATGAAGAAACCACAGGTAACAAAAAAAAAAAAATGACATTAAAACATCTTTCAATTAGAGACTGCTAGTAAATCCCACAATTATTTTTTAAAGAAAAACCTAGGAAAACATTTTTATTTTTCTTGTAAAATGTGTTCCAATAATGTTAATAAAGTAGATTAGTCAGAACTTAATATAATGTGTTTTAGGTCCTTTGACTTGGTAACATTGTAGAAATTCACAAGAACACCCTGACAACCTCCAACAAAATTTCAGCATTTTGGCGTAAACTTAATTTTGTCTAGAGTTAAATCAACAGTGGCCAGTTTAACACTTGTTGTTGTCTTTTTGTGTCTTTGCCTTGGAAATGCCCTATAAACAACATCTGTCAGTAAGTTAGTTGTCTATATGTACAGTAATATTTTGAAGCATTCGTATAGTCTGTGTTTTTTAGCTTATGTATAGGTAAACATTTATACATAGTATATTTATAGTCAAAATCTGTCAGTAGGTTAGTTGTGTTTAGGTTTATACTGTTTTACGAAACCGTTGTATGTCTGTATTTATGTCCTGTGAGACACCACATTTCGTTCCACTGTATGTCCACACATGTAGCAGAATGACAATAAAGCTCAACTTAACTTGACTTGTAATCTTGTAAACATTTGTACTTTCTTCAGAAAATCTAAAAATATTTTTTTCTTGTTTATATTTATTGCCGCATATTTATATTGTGTATAATATGAATAATAAAATACAGTAATTTACCTCTAAAATTTCCATTTTCATCATTCTGACCGCTGTGCACCAGTTGCTGTGGCAACCCAAGGTAACCACGACAACTGGTCATGTCAGTCAAATCCCAGCCAGAGCCATGGGTCGACTTACTGTACATTAAATAGAATCAGTTTCAGAGAAGTCAATGTGGAAAAGGTCTCTCTTGTTTTGAAGACGAGGTTAAATGGTTGAATCCTCATCTGACCAGAGTTCAGCATGAGGACAACCTGAGGAAATATTGTAAACAAACAAAAATGGATTACTCTGTAATTTCATCTGTTTTCATGTTGGTAAATTATGGCGTTAGGTAAATATGAAGCAATGATGATTTGTATATGATTTGTGGGTTTGTATGAAGCATGCATTTGTATAAAGCCATTAGGACTTTTTTAATTCCAAATTTCAACTTTCAAATGCCAAATCTGGATGTCTTTAATTCCAAATTTCTACTCTCAGATCCCAAATTTGAACTTTTTAAATTCCAAATCCCAACTCTCAGATACCAGATAAGGCTGTTTATAAACCAAAATTCCAGCTTTCAAATTCCAGATTTAGATGTTTTAAATCCTGAACTCCAATTCATAAAGACAAAATTGGACTGTTAATTTCCAAATACCAACATTCGGATCCCAAACTCTCGTATACCAATTGTGACTGCTTTTAGTTCCAAATTCCAACTTTCAGATTCCAAATTGAATATATTTAGTTCCAAATTATAACTTTCAAATCCCAAATTTGGACATATTTAATTTCAAAATCCAGCTTTCAGATTCCAAATTGGGATGTTTTTATTTAATTCCAAATGGTAAATAATTTATATCTAAACACTTTAATATGGAGCTTTCTGTGGTATTCCAAGGTGTGTGTGTGTGTGTGTGTGTGTGTGTGTGTGAGTGTGTGTGTGTGCGTGTGTGTGTGTGTGTGTGTGTGTGTGTGTTTGTCGTAGGTTTTTTTTTTTTTTTTTGGACAGTGTACCTGGTAAATTAATAAGTTGATCATATAGTACCATGATATATATTTCAGACACTTTGGTTTTGCCATTTAATACCTTCAATGTACCATGATATTTCCACAAAAGCATAAGGTTTGAACAGGTTATGACATTATTTTTGTGTCACTGTAAAATGTCCCTCATGTCATGAAATGTCTCATAAGTGCCTGAACCTGAAGCCTAAACCTAAAGGATCTAGTGTTAGCATTAGCTTGGGACTTTACTGGGTAATTTAAAGCATGTAATACTAGAAGTTCAAACTTTTCCAGATATGATTCTGACAGTAATGTAGTAGTTTTAATCAAAAAGTGTTTGTCAGACCAATAACAGAAAGTCTGCCAGGCAAAATGCAGTTTTACTGCAGATGCTAATTAGTGACTGGTTTGGTGTATTAATATTTAAGAGCTGAACCGGCGGTTTGAGGGGTGTCTGGCCTTTACTTTAACAAAGCACTCAAAGGAGATGGTGGACAGGGCTGTCTGCGTCATTTGCCCCCATCCCTCCAGACTCTGGGACAGAAAGCAGAGGTCAGTGGTTGATCTTTCACACAAAAAGTGACTCTTTGTGGCTTTCATGATTTATTCACTTGCTTTTCTGAGCATCTGCTCAGACGACGTCCCATTGACAACTCTCATGATGCTTCACAACAAGTGATGACGACATGTTCCTCGGAATCCAGCAACACTCCGAATGGAATCCAGTGGGATTAATGGACATCAGAGACGAATCCTCATCCATACCTGACATGTGTGTCAGAGTCCAGGTGCGGATCTATCTATCTATCTGTCTGTCTGTTTTGTAAAAAGTCTCTTTCTTTTGTTTTCTTTTTTGGAAAATGATATTTTTTATAGAAAATTTGTTAGATTTCTATGTTGTAAGGTCTTAGATGTAAGGTCTTGTTTCCCCCCCTAAAAACTTTTTTATTTTTAAATCAAGAACAAATGTCTGCCAATGGGAGAAAGAAAAGTCATCTTTATTTTTGCCGATTTTGGCAGATTTTTTTTTCATGTTTTAAGTAAAAACTTTACTTTAAGATTATTTTAAAACCTTAAAAAAAGACTATCATAAGTCATTTCACATTTCATGTAAATGTATCTTGATTTAAGCATGTGTAGACATTTAGAAAACTAGAGACGAATACTGTTTACAAAATAGTTTGTACTGTTTTTTTTTTTTGGTTTTGTTTTTTTGTGGTGTATTACAATAACAAAATGCCTTTTTGTGTTTGTGTTTCTGGTCTAAATGAAGTTTGACTCCATAATAAACTTTTCCAGCTTTTTGTCAACAACAAAGTCTTTAGTTATAGTGGCTCCATGCACTTTCTCCCGGCAGCTCATTTTTCGGCGTGACGGCCCCTGTGGACCCCACACGGGACGCCAGAGGTGCGTGGGAAACATTCATGACAGCGTATAGACAGTGTAAATAAAGCCTCTCGCTGACATTTCTCCTGATGCATGCGTCCTGTTGTGGAGCTGTGCACCATGATAAATGCTGTCTGTTTTATATTTAATAAGCTTTTGGGAATAATGAGATGAGGTCTGTGATAGGCTGGGCTGTACGCGTGGGACGCCGCCCCCCACCGACCGTCTGTCACTTTAATCTGGCAAGATGAATTTTGTCAGTAGTTATTGATGTGTCCGGCGCTGAGACGTTGATGTAGCACAGAGTTATAATCAACAGTCATAAATCAGCAGAGAATCAACACACACGTGGTTTTATACTGCAGTCTGCAGACAGATTCAGTTTCTCTCTTATGCTGCTGTGTGACAGCTCTACATTCATCACTAATTCAGATCACAAAGCAGAATATGTACAACTTTTTAATATAAGATGTCATGAAAATTTCTGCGATTAGTTCAGTGTTGAACCCTGATAATAGGAGTCAAGCAGTTAGTTTGAAGTTTGCAGTGCTATTTTTGAGTGTAATATTCAGATGAGAAATTAATGAACTGTTTGCTGCAGAAGAATTATTTTCTTTCTCTGTATTTTTGTCTTGTTTTCAAACTGTATTAAATGCATTAGATGCACTTACCTGCGAAGCAAAATGCCATTAGGTATAAAGTCTTGTTTTCTGAAAGAAATATCAAAATGAATTGATAGACATCAGTCAATGGTTTCAAAAAATCACAATAAATTTATATTTATATCTATCTACTTATCTAAATTGCATTTGCTAATAGTTTGTTTTCTTCAAATTAAAGTTAGTAAAAAATATGTTTCATCTACAAAATGATTAGTTTGGTTCAAGGCTCAAAACTCTCTTAATTAAAGAGCCACACAGATGGGAAATCAAAAATTACCTGTATTACAGTGTATGATGTAGCTGTCCATCTGTGTAAACAATGTGCAAAGTAATTAAACCAAAAAGTACACGATTTATAAAGTTATTGGCTTCTAAAGTAAGGAGTCGACTCTGAATCGCTGAAACGAGACGTTATAGATTTCAAATCTTTTGCCCATCTCTATGTACGTCACTAGGAACACTTTGCATAATAATCTCCGCCTACCGTCTTGAGAGAAACAAAACTACTCTAAGCTGCCCCCCCCCCCCCACACACACACACACAGACGCTCTGGTTGGTGTGATAGCATCATGTTGAGGAGACCGTTTGTTTTATTTTCACTGCCAAAGAATGAAAATCAGAAGAACCAATGGCTAAAATTCATTTTCACCACAATACCAGAGCAGTACAACAAATCCCTTTTGTTGTGTTCACAACATTTCACTCATGACTGCTTTTCTAATCTCGGTGAGTACAAGGAGGGATTTTCAAAGCGTTTGGCCATAAAAGAGGGTTCATTACCAACTTTATTTAGAACAACGAGCATCTCCGAATCACAACGCGAAGTATGATTATGAAGTTATGTGTCTGTTTTCTCCCGAGCGTCTTATCAGTATGTGTGCTGTCTACAGTCTTTGTCTGCGCTGATCGTCATGTACAAACACGTCATTAAAATGAAGTGTTACTCCGTGAATACTCAACGAAGAGACATGAGAGAGTTATCTATAGAAAGCTTGACATGTCTACTTTAAAACTAAACAAGTGCTGCCGAAAACAGATATTCTGTGATAAAGTTATGCATATGAAAACATCGCAATGTCTGTTTCTCCCTTCATTATATCTAATGTGACCACGCCCCCCGCTGAACGCGCTATTCAGATTCAAACTGAAGCGCGCGGCTTGAATACACCCACACAGAAGAAAAAGCAGCGAGACTGTTCAAGTTTTTTATTTTACTTTTTGCTTCACGGTGAGAGGAATAAGACATAATTCACCCCAAACAGATGTTAACGCATTGTTTACTGTGAAGTTGTGTGCGGAACAACCAATCAAAACTGACTATGTCAGTTGACCAATCAGAACACAGTATGCTACCGAAAGGTGGGGTTTAAGGAAACTGAATCTTTTGAACAGCTTCGCGTGAACCGTTTGGGGATCTCTGAGAATTGAGGGAATTTTTAAATGATATTTTGACAAAATGACAATGTTTTTTAACCTTGGATGGATTTAAACCTAATGTACAGGACTTATAAACAGTGATAGGAAGCTTAGAATTTTCATCTTACTGGCTCTGTAAAGTTTTGAAATCCCTACAGATAAAATATTTGAGAAACACATATGAATGCTGCTGAAAAGTGTGGGTCGCATTTGGTCTTTATTGCTTTTTGTTTTGTTTTTCATTTTGACAGATAGATAAAGCCAATGTATGTTAGTGTAAGTTGATGGTTGTAAATGTTACATCACTGTATGAACTGTGTTATTAAATCACATGGCTGCCAAATCTGGATCATATTAACACTTTATTTACATTATACATGCATTCATTTCTTACTTCCAGAGCTATTTATGTATTTTGTCTCCTAGTTGTATGTTAGTCTATCAGTAGAGTTTGAATTGAATCCTGGTTGAGGTGGGATGCATACTAATGTCTTTTGTAAGATGATTCCTGAAGGAAAAGGAGAGAAACATTTCTTTAGTTCAATCTTTAATGCCTGGTGAGTCTGCTGCGAGGAACACAGACACATTTGTTTGATTGTGTGTTAAATAAGGACAAGATCTTTCTGTCTGCAGGTAAAATGCTGCTCTGAAAGTCACTGGTGACAGCTTGAGTTTGGAAGTCTGGAAGTGTGTGTGTGTGTGTGTGAGTAACTTCTGTTGTTATTGCTCCTGTAGAAAAGGACAAGCATCTGCTCCAGCAACTGCTGAGAGACGAGCACAGAATCAAACTGAAGATCTGCTGAGCTGAAGTGAAGTGTTAATGAGAACAAGGTGAAACTAATGCGCTTAGCATACATATGCTGTATTAATCATATCAATATGCATTCTGTGCAGTAGTAGCTGTGCAAAACGAAACTTTTCTTCTTCAGTTGTGTAGAGGTTTTGAAACTAGAGGCCATTAGAAGGTGGTGAGGGACACACACACACACACACAAGAATCTGCGAAAAAAAATATTAATGGTCTTTTAACAGTAAGAGGAAGAAAATTAAATATACATATAGCACTCTCTAAAAAATAAAATCAGTACTTCAATTTTTTCTTGCAAAAGTTTTTTTTTTAATTACATGTTTTATTCTTTTGTGTTTACAGTTAAATTTTATTTAACATGCTCGTCAATTATTTTGTTGTTTTATTGCATTAAAATATGAATTATTATTAATATGCTCTACAATACATTTGAATTGAGATCACAAAATGAATCATGTTTTATTGTTTATGGTTTATTTTTTTTATGCATCAATTATATTTATATTATTTTATGGCATATAATTTTTTTACTAATAATATATAATATTATTGTTAATTACATATTATTTACTTTTGTAACAATACACGGATTTACACATGGATTTATACAAATACATTTGAATCTAATTTAATATGTTTATCTAATATTGGGTAAAAAAAAGATGTACAATAGATGACAGTCGTGTTTTAATAAATTTAATGATTTAAACTTTTACTATTTTTCCTCAAACAACATAAATGCATCTATCCATCTATCCATCCATCCATCTGTCTGTTTTAATATAGTTGCTTTTATATTTTACAAAAGGGTATCATCATGTTTTGGGGATCCCTGGCATTATGGGTATAATACAGTATATCAATAATAATAATAAGTAGTAGTAGTAGTAGTAGCAGTATTGCTGTTATTATCACAATACTTCAAGCAACTTTAATCTCGTTCAGTATTCATTGCGAATGAATAGTCCTCTGAGTTGAAAGTGGTTTTGTATTGCTTGTGGTTTTTCTCAAGCGGTTTCCATAATTCCTCAGGATCATTCAGCACAGCTAATCCAAACTCAGTTCCTGATTCAGTCCACTGCGCTAGCTTCACTTCAGTCCTGCGATCAGAGACAAGTGTGTGACCCGAGCCATGTGTTTTTTTCATCACAGATATCACAGCTCTGGGGAAGTTTCCATTTCCGAGCGGGAAGCCAACAGGTTTGATATCAGCGAGGCATAAAACAGGCCACTGCATTTCATTTGAGATCCGGATTTACAGCACCAGTCTTCACTTTACAATCTGAGACATGAAGATATCCGTTATTAAAGACCTGAGCTGAACTCTCAGCGCAGAACTGTATCATGCAACATTATTCTCTGCTTGCTGGAAACAAAATGCTGCCACTGACTTTGATGTGGTGAAGTTTTTTATTTGGATGAGTGAAGAGAGATATTCCTCTAAAACTGAGAAGTATGGAAGTGGGTTACATTTCTCTGAAAATAGCACTGAGTGTATAAAAGATGCTGTAAGATGCACGGAGGTCCTCGTCTGGGGCCAGATTCATTCAAATATTCTTAAGATGTACAAAAAACAAAAAATTCTTAAAATAAATTCTAAAAAGGTTGTGAGAATGTTAAGTGCAACTGAAAAAAAAACATCATAAAAAGCATTCATATATATATATATATGTGTGTGTGTGTGTGTGTGTATATATATATATATATATATGTGTGTGTGTGTGTGTGTGTGTGTGTGTGTGTATATATATATATATATATATATATATATATATATATATATATATATATATATACATACATACATACAAAAGTTTGAATTTGGAACAGTATTAAGAAAAAGTAAAAATATTAAATGTATAAATAGATTTTTTTTTTTTTTAAGTTAGTAAGTTAATAAGAAAATGGCAGTTCATTTTATTGTTAAAGAACAACCTTATGAAAAAACCTTCTGAAGAAATGGTTTGAGAATGCAAAATAACTTTAATACAAATCAGAAGCAAATAGCAGTTAAGAATATTTTTATTCCTGAGAAAGTTTTGTCTTTAGGACATTCTTAAATTTGTAACATTTTTAAATGATTTTTTTTTTATACAAAACAAATTCTTATTTTTTTTGTGAATTAAATTAAAAGTAGTTTAAAAATGTAACTACATAAAGAGATTTTATCCTCATCTCTTCAAACATCTGAATACATTCATATTGTGTCATGAATGAGGCATCGTTCACATGGGTAAATCAGAATGGCACAGTTTCTGAACACTTCCTGTCCCTACACACTTACAGCATCAGCCCTACAGCACACACCATCCACTGACCTCATCGCCATGGGAACAGCTGCACTGATGGGATGTCCTGTGATTGGTCCGTCCATAAACTATAAGCTTGTTCTTCATTTCATGTTGGAGACATAAGTTGTTTACCAAATAACGTGAAATACACCATGCACTATGAACACTACCAGGTAGCATGTGGGTTTTATGCACTATCATCTAAGTCACTTTCTGCAGACAATGCAAAGGCAGAGTACAGTAACTTCAAAATAGGGGTAAATATCAAGTTTGAGCTCACGGATGCTGAATTACAAATTGCTTTTGTGTTTTTAAAACATGTAACTTTGTGGGCGGGTTATGTAGGATTGTTGTCAGTTACATCATCCTGCACTTCTGACCCAACAGTAAGTCAATGGGAAGGTGGGCTGATTTTGCAGTTTCATAGCTAAAAACTGCATTCTGGTTTAATATGTGGCTTATTTGGATTCGGACCAGTCAGAAACTACAGAGCAACCAATGTGCCTAAACCCTTGAGCGCACTTTAGCATCTATAGCGACACCCTGGCATCCAACTCCATTCATATTTCCTTCATAAAATGTAAGAATGCCGTTTCTCCTGATGTCTTTAGTGCTTAATCAAAGATCACAGTCTAGGCTGTTATTTCAGGCTCTTGTCTTTAAGCGTGATTGTGCCGGGTTGTTTCCGCCTCCTCTAACAGGTCGTTCATTCACAGCTCGGCTGACTCACACCAATGACCTGTGGGAAGCCTGTTTCTTCTCCTGTAGTACTCCACCTCCACTGACAGCTGGAGAGATGATGAAAGCCTTTGTGTGTTGGTGTTTCATGAATGATAAAGAAAACAGGCTTTCTCTCCATCCATCAGGCTTCAGGACAAGCACAAAACAGCAGCCGAACACATGAAAGTTCACACGCAGAATGAAAGGTATTCAGCTGGGGCTGTGTTAAAACCAATTCATATCTCTCACATCCACGCTTTACAGGAGCAGCGGCTGAAGAAAGCGCGAGCAACACCTCGCCTCCGCACGCCGCCGATAGGAAACGAGGACGTTTCCGAACAGGTACCGCTGATGCTCACAGCAAACCTGTCAGTCTCCAAATCAGCCAGGGAAAGTTTCCCTCCTACACTCTTAAAAATAAAGCTTACAAAAGCGGGTTTTGTAGAAGATCCTCCAAAGAACCTTTCAGTGAACAGTTTTTTTTTTCTTACAGTGAAAACCCTTTAAAAAAATGTGTTAAAGGCTCTTCAAGGAACCATCAATGCCAATTTTATTTTAGTTTTTTCAAGAAGCTTTTTTCTGTATTTCTTCCCTTAGATGTTAAAACACAAGCTTCCAAACTGTATATTTATATCCACTTACAATTCTCCTTTTCACACTATTTGAGGAACGTCTTTCTTTGACACAGCTTTTGGACAATTACCATGGTACTGCTTTGGGTTTTTGGATATGCACTAAAAATAAAAGTACCAAGAAGCATTGTACTATAACAGATGGTAATATCATGGTACTTTGATATAAATCATGCTACTGAAATTCATGTCTCATTTAGGTGGTACTTCAAGGTTCCTTTAAGAGTATCATGGTGCTATATTCTACCAAGTACCATTTATTTGTATTTTTTTAACGTTATATCCTGAGAAAATACCGAGCAATAATTCAGATGGTCACTGGGAGAAATGATCAAATGAAAGGAAGATGAGAAATGGTTAACCATGATGGGAAGAAGTTCCACCCCATTTGTGCTCCAGATGTGAATGATTCCTCAAATGATGTGTGAGGAGAGCTGTTACTTTACTAAGAGATCAGACGCACCATAAAGCAGGTGAAAAAATCCCACAGATGCACAGTGAAGGAGGAACCCAAGCCATATATTCAAAAAATAAAAAAATCCTGTCAAAGAAAGCAATTGATACTTTTAGGGTGCATTGAAATGATAGTTTCGATACTTATTTAGATTACTTGTTAAATGACTCTGCTTTTAAATCACAGATTTTCTCATCTGCCAAAAAGACAAAGCAGCAGCAGATTTGAATCAGTTAAAGGTTTGTGCAGCATCATGTGCAGCATAACCAGAAAAAATGTGCATTTATTATAGAAAAGTCCATGACTTTTACCCTTTCAGATATTTCCCCTGATATTTCCAGGTTTTCCATCACCTCACCAACCCTGCGCTGTATTTTCGATATATATTTTCCCTCCAGTTCTGTCGTTGTTGAACCGTATTGTGGCTAATAAAACACTGACATGTCACGATGGTTCAGAGTAACCTGTGCAAGCATTCATGCTGCAGAAATCCTCCATTCATTCAGAGATGCAGCGTGTGTGAGTCACATCTGAATGAATCGAGCGTGTGTCACTAGAAGAGCGTTTCACCCTGCGGTCAGACACAAAAGGGTCTCACTTATTACGTCACATGGATTTCCTTTCTGAAGGCTAAATTGTTTTCCTGCCATCTGCTTCTGACATTTTCATAAAGAAACATTTTCTTCTGTCCCTACACTCGTAGCCTGATTAGCATCCACGCCACATTTATCCTTCATTTCCATTCTGGTCTGACTAAGTGCTATTGACTATCATGTGTTCCCGGTTAATGATCAGCTAGCTTGTGCTTTTCAATCGGTGGCTCCTCAGTAATTGATTTTGTTGGAGGATGACTATCAGATAGATAATCCACACTTCGGCGACCATGATGGACCTTTCCATAGTCGGCCGCTTCTCAGTTTCTTTCATATGGAAAAGTAATTATTTCTGCGATAAATGAACAGCGGCCTGGTGTGTGTTCGGTCATTGTGTTGAATGTAAAGCTGATACTAACCTTTAATTAAGAACATAAAGCAGCGCTCAGGTGTGCTTTAATGGTATGTATAGCTGGACAGACAAGCTGAATTTCAATTGCTTTTGAATTAAAACGTTTGGCGCACCATTAATATTGTATTTTGTTGAGCTGCTTGTGACCTTATATGTAAGTATTATTTTACTTTTTATGAATAAATGAGTGGTTTTTGACTGCACAGAAGTTGCTGTTGTGGTGCTCTAGTGTTGATAGTGGTTTTAGGGTGGTCTTGTTGATTGCTAAGGTGTTTTCTGTGTTTGCCAGGGTGTTCAGTTATTGCTTGAGGTTTCTGTAGGTTTCTAGGGTGTTCTCTGTGTTTGCGAGAGTGTTGTGTGGTTGCTAGGGTAGTGGTAGTGGTTGCTAGGGGGTTCTGCATTTGCTAGAGTGGTCTGTGTTTGCTAGGGCAGTTGTAGTGGTAGCTAGGGGATCTGTGTTTGCTAGAGTGTTCTGTGGTTGCTAGGGTAGTTGTAGTGGTTGCTAGTGTTCTGAGGTTGCTAGGTCTTGGTGGTTGTTAGGGTGTTCTCTGTGTTTGCTAGAGTGATCTGTGGTTGCCCCGGTTGTCTTGGTGGTTGCTAGGGCGTTCTGTGTTTGCTAGAGTGTTCTGTGGTTGCCAGGGTAGTTGTAGTGGTTGCTAGTGTTCTGAGGTTGCTAGGTCTTGGTGGTTGTTAGGGATTTTCTCTGTGTTTGCTAGAGTGATCTGTGGTTGCCCCGGTGGTCTTGGTGGTTACTAGGGTGTTCTGTGTTTGCTAAAGTGATCTGTGGTTGCCCCGGTGGTCTTGGTGGTTACTAGGGTGTTCTGTGTTTGCTAGAGTGTTCTGTGGTTGCTAGGGTAGTTGTAGTGGTTGCTAGTGTTCTGAGGTTGCTAGGTCTTGGTGGTTGTTAGGGTGTTCTCTGTGTTTGCTAGAGTGATCTGTGGTTGCCCCGGTGGTCTTGGTGGTTACTAGGGTGTTCTGTGTTTGCTAGAGTGATCTGTGGTTGCCCCGGTGGTCTTGGTGGTTACTAGGGTGTTCTGTGTTTGCTAAAGTGATCTGTGGTTGCCCCGGTGGTCTTGGTGGTTACTAGGGTGTTCTGTGTTTGCTAGAGTGTTCTGTGGTTGCTAGGGTAGTTGTAGTGGTTGCTAGTGTTCTGAGGTTGCTAGGTCTTGGTGGTTGTTAGGGTGTTCTCTGTGTTTGCTAGAGTGATCTGTGGTTGCCCCGGTGGTCTTGCTGGTTACTAGGGCGTTCTGTGTTTGCTAGAGTGTTCTGTGGTTGCCAGGGTAGTGGTAGTGGTTGCTAGTGTTCTAAGGTTGCTAGGTTAGTCTTGGTGGTTGTTAGGGTGTTCTCTGTGTTTGCGAGAGTGATCTGTGGTTGCCCCGGTTGTCTTGGTGGTTGCTAGGGTGTTCTGTGTTTGCTAGAGTGTTCTGTGGTTGCTAGGGTAGTTGTAGTGGTTGCTAGTGTTCTGAGGTTGCTAGGTCTTGGTGGTTGTTAGGGTGTTCTCTGTGTTTTCTAGAGTGATCTGTGGTTGCCCCGGTGGTCTTGGTGGTTGCTAGGGTGTTCTGTGGTTTCTTGGGTATTTGTGGAGGTTGCTAGAGTGTCCTGTAGGTTGATAGGATAGCCTTGGCAGTTGCAAGGATATTGCTATGGTGTTCTCAGTGATTGCTATGGTGTTTTCTGCTTGGGTGGTCTTGGTGGTTGATGGAGTGCTTTCATTTGTTGCTAGGGTGTTCTCTGTGTTTGTTAGGGGGTTCTGTGTTTGCTCTCTGTGGTTTTATTATTATGATTGTTATTATTATTAGTTGTGCTTATAATTAATGATTTATTTGGTAGAAACTATGGTTTCTATTGAGATGAATGACACGTCAGTGATGAGGTCAGTTGATTTGCTCTCCAATCACGAACATTTGACTCATGAGTTTGGTTTCCACCTGAGGCCAGGGTTTGTGCTTGAGTCCTTATGACTTCTGAATAATTCATGAGGCTGTGTTTTACCCTTTCAACATTCTCAAAAATACTCATTATCTCCTTTTTTGTTTATCTCTCCCACAACACACACACACACCCATGCACAGATCAGAGTCAACATAATCAATCAGCATCTGAAGAGTGTGTCTGAGTAAGTGTAGTGTTTAGTTTTCTCTCATGAGAAGAAACAGCTGGATGTCAGGTCTCCAAATGCAAATGTTATAAGAACTGAAATGTATTTATTCTTTCTTTCACTTATTTTTTTGTTTAAACCATATTCTTCCAAAATAAATTATTGATTGATTTAAATAACATTTGAAAGTGACAGGACATACAGCCAAGTCTGGTGACCCATACTCAGAATTTGTGCTCATTTAACCCATCCAAAGTGCACACACAGCAGTGAACACACAGAGCAGTGGGCAGCCATTTATGCTGCAGCACCCAGGGAGCAGTTGGGGGTTGGATGCCTTGCTGAAGGACACCTCAGTCGTGGTATTGCCAGCCCCAAGACTCAAACCCACAACCTTAAACTCTCTAACCACTAAGCCACAACTTCATTTTAAACTGACTATAATCTTGTACATGTCAAGCATAAATGTATCAAGCATCTACAATTCGAAAGCTTCAAGTTTCTCAGTAGTTATTGAAGTGAGAATGCACAATGTGACACGATCAGCCAAACTATATAAAGCTATGGGAACCAATGAGATTACACTGGGGGTGTGGCTAGTATGATTGACAGAATGTCCTGTGTCACTTATGTTAGAGGCCTGAGATACCTTTATTTTAATGAATTAACAGATCTAGTCAGAAAATGCTACAGCTTTTAGTCGTCAGTGGAGAAGGATGCTGTTTGCGTCCATAATAGTTGAATTACAGCATCTACAGGGAAACCACCTAAACATAAAAAATAACCCTTCACTTTCATTGGACGAAAAACTGCAGCCTAAACATTCTGCTAAGCATCTAATTTTGTGTTCCACAGATGAAAGACATCGTAAAGGTTTGGAGTGAAGTTATGGTAAGTAATTGCAAGAGTTTTCTTTCTTTTTCTTTTTTTATCTGATGCTGTCTTATTGGTGCATTTATGAAACATGTCTGAACAGCTCTGAAGGTAAGACTCATCGCAATCATGCTTTATCACCAATGATGCACAGAAGTCTTTCTTCGGATCCCAGCAAACATCAGTCACACGCTATTTAAGCCCAATGGGAAGCTGCAGGTTCATTACCGCTAATGAAGATGATTATTCTGGTTGGAAATCGCATTTGGCCACCGCACAGCTCTTTTAACTTGAAGATTTGATCATAAAATCAATACACGGAAATGAAGTAAGTACAGTTTTGTGAACCAATAACAATCATGAAGGTCCCCAGGTTTTTTTTTTTTTTTTTCATGTTCATTGTAGAAGTAAAACACACCAGAAATACAAGCACACTCCCAAGCTATCATTCAGCTTTCCTGTCCTTGATCCCTGTGGATGGCAACAAAACACCTGGAGGCAATAACACACACACACACACACACACACACACAATCAATAGCCAATCAGATCATCAGTGTTTTCTGTTCTGCAGTAATTACCTGTGCTATTTTCCCCCGAAGCTCTTTTGATAAAGCACTTGTTTGTGTGTGATTTGAGTCACTGAGGTCATTTCCTCATAACAACAAATTGGACATGCCAGCCGCCTTTATTTTTGCCTTTCAACATAGCAAGTTATATATAGGGTACTGCATCTGCTATTCACTGTTATATTGGGAATCAGTGTAGATTCTTTATTCATGCAACATGATGAGAGCCTCATGAATATGCAAATGATATGCAGATTCAGACAACAAACATGTTAACTGAGATTGTTTTGTTTCATTCAGTGTCTGTGAAGCGAACACACAACTCTTCTGTTTGTTTTTTTTGTTGTGAACTCCTTATTTACATAATCAGGTTGTCTCTTTGTTTTTGTTTTTTTTGTCATAATTTTTTTTTAAAGAATTAATAATTAAGGTTGTACAGATATCTGTTTCTCAAAGGTAATGTTGCCAAATTCATTTGAAAATGTAACACAAATACATTACTTTTAAGTACTTTTCCCAGCTGTTGAGAGCGTGATAGTGTACTATTTTAATAATTCAGTTGCATATTTGCATGCAGTAGGCTGTACAGTTTATACTCTATGCACAAAGATTGTAATACATTTATTTTTCACATGATATTTGAATGTTAAGGCTAGATACTACAAAGTGAACAGGGTAAAAATAAAAATCTACAGATATCACTATATTTTCCTTGTTTTTTTAATGACAGTACATTAGGATAAAGTTTTTTGAGTTTCACATTTTCCTGAAAATTAAGCATTATCTATTGAAATATTCACAAAACAGTCTTAAGTCGTAGGGTATATTTGTAGCAATAGCCAAAAAATATATATTTTATACCAAAAATCATTAGGATATTAAGTAAATATCCTGTTCCATGAATATATTTCGTAAATTTCCTACCGTAAATATATCAAAACGTAACTTTTGATTAGTAATATGCAATGCTAACAATTCATTTGGACAACTTTAAAGGTGATTTTTTCAATATTTTGATTGTTTTGCACCCTAAGATTCCAGATTTTCATATATATGCATCACAGCCAAATATTTGTTGATCCTCATAAACCATACATCAGTGCAAAGCTTATTTATTCAGCTTTCAGATGATGTATAAATCCAGGGTCACAAATGATCAACAAACACCTCTGTAAAAACCTTCAGAATACAGATAGAAATAAAACTCACCCAAACTTCCTTATAAGGTCTTTCCGCACAACCCGTATGCACTGTAATACTTGTAGTTGGTTATATCCCCCCCCCCACCCTCCTAAATTTAGATTAAATGTAAGTGTCAGCCTACAGTTGAAACCTGACACTTTTTGCACATTGTTAGTGACAAGTGAAGCACAAGTGAAATAGCTCAGGCCTGTGGAGTGTGAAAGTGGGTGAAGGACAATCTCAGGAGTTTGATGCATGAGTGTGTGTCACGTCCTCCGGTTCTTCACCAGACTCAAGACTGAAGAGGAAGAAGCACCTCCGAATCAACGGCACCGGAGCGCTCCAGCAGGCAGGGTGTCCTATTTAGGATTCAGGGTCACTGTACATGGCTCGCGGCTCTGATTGTGCTGAACACTGCGGAACTGATCTAGAATCAGCCCAGCAGTACTGAATGAGAGTCTTCAAAACCCCATTCACATCTGCTGTCAGCAAGGTTCAAATATATACATATAGATATTAATGTTATGGATAGAGGACTAAATGAAGTTAAATGAGTTAATAACATGTTTCTTACAAACATGCAGCTTTTCTCTTCACATGACATTAACTGGAGTGGTGTGGGCTACTTGTGGATTATTGTGATGTTTTTATCAGCTGTTTGGACGCTCATTCTGACGGCACCCATTCACTGCAGAGGATCCATTGCCAAGTGATGTAATGCTATATTTCTCCAAATCTGTTCTGATGAAGAAAGTTATCTACATCTTGGATGGACTGAGTGAGCATATTTTCTGCAGATTTTCATTTTTGGATGAACTATGCCTTTAAGAGTCTTAACTTTCTGTTTTATAATTATATATATATATATATATATATATATATATATATATATATATATATATATATATATATATATATAATTCTAAAACGGAGGGGAATTGAATGAACTTTAATGATATTTTGATGTTGCTAATTTGTCTTTTTTGTTGTTCGACAGGCTATGGTCAATGGTTGCAAGCATTTAATTCTGCTGAACAGATGTTTTGTGCTCAGCAGAAGAAAGTCATACAGGTTAGGAATGACACAAGGTTAATTAAATTCAGTTTTCACTTTTGTCTGAATAACTTCTTTAATAGCAGGTGTAAATGAATCCTATAGATCCTAAAATCCTTTTAGATTTGCTAAGTTTTGCACATCTTGCATGTCACTTTGCATGTCAACTAAGCTTGTGAATTTTTATATGCTGTGAGATGTCATTTGGACATTTTTTAAATGTGATTTATAGTTTTTCGTCTTTGTCAAGTTCCATTTCCTTTTCTCTTTCACTTGTGAAATTGTCAGGCAAGTGTTGGGTAGGGCTGCATTAATAAGAACAAAGTGTTGGTGCTCTCTCAGACTGGTGAAGAGGGACCCTTGGGGGCGGCGGGCCGACTGGCATGGGTTGATTCTCTAATTACGTGAAGGGTTCACAAAAGCCGCCGAGCAGAGAGCAGAAACAGACTCTCTGAACTTTATTAGAAAGAAATGAAAGAAGAGACCCAGAATGTCAGCCATCTGAATCACACACACACACACACACACACACTCACACACACATTTAGGAAGGAAAGATTATAATGAAACACACCCACTGTAGGAAAAGCAAGAAAATAATAGATAAAAACAATATAAACAATAATAGTAAATGAAATAAAAATAAATATTGACTGCTATACCAAAATAAAATAAGTAGTTTTAGACATTTTGTGTTTTTGTTTTGTCATTTTTATTATCATTTTTACTTTTTAATTTGAGTTATTTTAGTACTTCAACTTAAACTAAATAAAAACAATAAATGTTTTAACTGTTTTAAATATTTTATTTCAGTTTATAGTTATTTTATTCAATGTTTCACAATGTTTTTAGTAATCCAATGGTTTTACTAATAAAAGTTGTCGGTACATTTTCCCAGCATATAACACTGTAAATACAAGACACAAGCTTCTTCCAAATGCCTTGAGGTCATGAATCCCTTTCAATTTGCTGTTTTACATCAACATTTATCTTTTATTATTTGAAATAACATACACTGACTAATCATGCATGATGGTACAGTTCTGCACTATGCCCATATAATTTTTTTTTTTCATCTGTTTTTCACTCTGCTACTTTTAGGAAAAACTCCAGCAAATTGCATTTGCATTTGAATTAAAAGGGCAAAGCAATAATATCCTGTTGTTCGTCTACACGATATTGATATGCACAAGTGCCATTTTGTTGCAAGCAACTTTAGTTTTTCTGTAAAACATAGTATGACAGGAAATTGAGAAAGTATGAATGTTACCATATTCATTAAGTAACTCCAGTCATGCATTTTCCCTTCAGAAAGTTAAAAAGTATTGGTATATGTAAAAATATTGGAACATAGATTATATTATTGGGGTTATTATTATTTTTAAAGCATTTATGATGTAATTGTATTTATGTAGAAGAAACAATTAGAATTTATGTTTTACCCTAAATTTTTTTCTAGACATTCAAAGTGTATAAATTCCAAAGTTCCATATCGCAAAACTTCCTCAAATCCCCCCCACTACCTAGTTTTAAAGATATTTAAAAATGTTTTAATGATGTAATGTTATGGTATAATATACTTTATGTATGTGCATATTCATCTATTCTAACATAAAAATGTATTATACATTTTTATAACATTCAGTTAAATAATTAAACTGGGAATCTGTTGGCTGCAAAGCTTGCAGATCTCCTCTGTGCCATACCAGAGGTGCAGATTCTGGGGGCTTGGGAGGGTATCATACGTGGCCCTGATTAAGAGGCTTTGCTTTAGGCATCCTCCACAAATCGGCCCACAACACAACCCTGTTGATGCCGGCCTCCCAGGTTTTCCATCTCCCTTGCTGACATTGGCTCATGGCTTTGATCGTGTAGCCCTTCTCTTCCTCCCTCACGACTTCAGAGATAACTAGTTCTTTCCTCTCTGCCTTTGTGGCTTTCCCCAACCAAAGCCTGCTCTGCCATATTGCAATGCTACAACAACATCCTGGTGTTTCAGGTGGGTTATGGCCTGGTGTACTGACTGCTTATCCTTTCTTTCTAGTCTGCTCTTGGGCCTTGCTTTTTTGCATGGCTGGAGTCTTTTAGCTCGAATACTAGCTTTACTTTCTCCAGCTTGTAGCCTAACATGATGGATTGCAATTGGAGCCTCAAGGTGTTTCCTACAAATAGGGCTGTGTTTGACAAACATGGGGGAGGCCAGGCCACTTCCGGATGTAGTTGTTTGCCTTTGAATCCATCTTCTGGACTGCTGATAAGGTGATAAGGTCCAGACCTTTAGTTTGCCAGGTAGCATGATCTGGTCGATCTTTTCCAGGCCATCTGAGAGCTGTGAGTTCGTGGCTACAGTCATGTTTTTATCGGACAGGTCTGCTTTGTAAAGCCTTCCCAAACTTCTCACTGGTTGATCTATCAAGCATGGAATTTCCTTGCCGTCCACTGAGAAGGAGATGTTGTCTCTCCTAACACTTTGCGGATTGAGAGACTGCATGACTTGGCTGGCTTTATCTACATCCTGGCCCAGTTTAGTACTTCCTCAAGCCTTTTCAGCAGCCTGGTGGTACATGCTGCTGTCTGGAGGGTGTTGGTAACATCATCCATGTAACTTTGTATAGCCGGGAGTCGCTGACCTGACTGGGATCTAACTTCTCTTGCCATCTGTCTTCCACCAATGAGGATCATTTCAATGGCTACTGTGTAAAGGATGGGGGAGATGGAACAACCCATTGCAATCCCGTTTTCTAGCCAATGCCACCTAGTTGATATTTTCATTGAAGTATAGCAGACATGGAAGATATTAAAGTAGTCAATAATAAGGCTCTGGATACTTGCAGGGACATTGAAGAAGTCAAGAGCCAAACTGATAAGCTGGTGGGGAATGGACCCGTAGGCATTTGCGATATCCAGCCAGACCACATGGAGGTCCGATTTACTGCGCTTGGCTGAGTGAATCTGTTCCCAAATCATTGCACATTGCTCTACGCAGCCTGAAAAATCTGGGACTCCTGCCTTCTAGCAAATAGTGTCAATATAGTTATTTGCCAGGAGGTAGTTGTCATTCACTTTGCTATCACTGAAAAGTCGACCTTGCTTTCCACGTTCAGAAGAGCAATACCTCCGAACTGGCTGATGTTGTGGGAGTCTTTTGCTTTTGGGATGAAGGTGGTGACTGCTTTGTTCCATGCTGATGGAATAGCTTTTGATTTCCAGGCAACACTCAACATTTACCACAACAGCTTCAGGACCACGGGACAGTTCTTGTAGACTTTGTAGGGTACGCCATTTGGTCCAGCTGCTGAGTTTGCTCTTGGTCAGTCCACAACCTGCTTAATTTCAGACGACTTTGGAGGATTGGTGTCAAACTCTGTGGATGGCTCTGGTGGTCGAGGGACATGCCCTGGCAGTCCAAGGGAGATTTCTCTCAAGCTGTCGGAAATCTGCATTTTGATGTAATCCTCCAGCTCCTTTTCAGTGGTGTGCAGCATCCCATTCTTCTTCTTCTCCAATAAGCCTTGAGCATATCTAAAAGGGTCGTGGAAGAAGCTTGACCTTGCTTTCTTCTTATGGCTTCTGCGTCTCCTAATCCTCTCTGCTCGCCTCAGGTTTGTAAGTCTTGTTCTAATCTGGCCCCACAGATTCTTCAAGCCCTCCTTCTCGTGATCCATGGCCTTCCTCTATGCCTTCCGAAGGAGGTGATGTTCCTTTACCAACTGCAAGATATCTTTTCCCATCTCCCACCCTGTTTGAGACGGCTCTTTCTCTGTAGCAGTCTTCCAAATCTACCTTTGCCTTCTTCGTAGGCAATGTCTTCAAAGATGTTTAATTTGGCAGTTATATTACCTCTTATGGAGTTCTGGAGGACTGTGTGTAGGCTCTGGTCAATGCTTCTCCATTCCTGTTTGTCACTGGCTTTTGGCCATTTGACTTTAGCTTTCCAGACTGGCTTCCTGTGTGTATCTCCTGTGGCTTCCCTGCTGGGTGTTTTGGTTTATTGATCACATTGGGTGAATTATGGTAGATGGTGTGAATCCTGATGGGTAGGCTGATCTTGCTCCTCTACTCCAGATGCACTGGTGGGATCCATAGCACTGTGGTGCTCAACCTGGCTATGGTTCCTTCTTGTCTGACCTGCTGCTGCAGTGCAAGCTTGCACCTGACTGTTGCTGCCACATTTTGCCTTTCCCTGGTGGATTCGTAGACCCAAGTTGTAATTTTGGACCACCCACAGCTGCATTCTAGTAGGATCCTTTGCTCATTCTTTGTCATTGTCGTGCCAATTGATACTTTGTTATCTGTCCTATTTAATAAAAAGATAACAAGGGTGGATTTTGTGTGTGAGTTTGTGTGTGTTTGTATGTGTGTGTTTTCCTATAATTTTGGTACATTTTACCATGAGGGGTTAACGTACCATAAAAGGATAAAGAGGCAATGTAAGGGTTAAAGAAGGGGTCATTTAGGGTTAATTTTGATTTGGTGTTGACTTTAGAGCTAATAATCAAATAAAGATACTCTTCAGCAATTATGCATACATATGCCCACTGATGTCATCATAGGTTTAAACGAGGATCTCTGTCTGTACACTAAACTACAGTGTGAGTGTTTGAGGTTGATCGAGGACTGTGAGTTTTTTTGCATGTCTCTCTTGGTTTAGTAACGCGACCCACTTTGAGGGCGGACTGAATTCTCCTCTCTAGAAGTTCAGGAAGGCACCTAATATCTCTCTCTTTCTCTCCCTCTCTCTCAGTCTCTAACTCTTTCTTTCCTTTCTTGTCCTTTTCTGCCAGAGTCTACTCTCTTTCTTTCTTTCTCTGCTTCATCTGCCATGTGTGGAGTGTGATAAGGAGCTGTGTGTGTGTATGTGTGTTTGGAGTATGGCAGTTTAAGAGTTGATATGTAGGTTTGCTCCTCAGAGGCGCAGACATGCACCGCACTAGCCCAGATTCACCCGTGTGTGTGTGTGTGTGTGTGTGCATGCATATGCGTGTAAATTCATGTCTAATTTGCTTGCATGACTTTCAGTCATACTTGTGAAATAATTTTTATTTTAATTATCGTAAGTGGCTAATTCATCTGTGAAAATGCACACACTCCTTTCCTCCACACAAGGTCACACTGTTATTCGCAGCTCTAAAGAAATCTATCTTTAATCTTTATTAGGGACATAGTGGAGGTCATAAATACAGACACAATATAAATCATTCTACCGTACCTGCAGACACAGATTCACAGCAGATCAGATCAGATCAGATCTCACGCAGATTGTCATTAATGATATTGTCAGTTTATCTGTCTGCTGCCTTTAATTTATGACTTTTAGCATCAAGGAGTATCACTTGAGACACAATGAAATATAACAGATTATTAAAATAAATTTAAAGAAAAGCAAACATTATTTTTTAATATTATGAATATTGTTTTATAAAAATTTCTTAATCATTTAATTTTTCAAAAAATAACTTTGATAATTAATAAATTTTATAAATTTATAAATAAATAATAAATATTGTATTGATTTTCTAATCAGCACCCCTACCCCCACCTCCCACCAAAAATAAATAAATTCATTAATTATAAAACATTGACACGTATAAAAAAAAAAAGAAAAAAAAAAAAAAGAAAAGAAAATCACACAAAGAGGATGTATTTCAAAACTCAGTCTGATGCCTAGATAGACTGGTTGTCAGGGCATTGATATAGAGTTGGCAATGTGTTCAGGGTGGTTATTCTTTGGATTCTATGGTGTCCTGAGGGATTACAAGGCAGTTTCTGTGGAGTTCTGAGTATTGCTAAAGCGTTCTTGATTTTTTTAGGGGTTGCAAGGCAGTTACTGTGGAGTTTTAGGTGTTCCTAATGTGTTTTGAGTGGTTTGTAGGGGTCGCTAAACAGTAAGTACAGCGTTTCTAGGTGTTTCAAAGGTGCTTTAAGGGGCTACTAAGCAGTTACTATGGAGTTCTAGTTTCTCTAGAGGGTTGCTATATGTCGTTTGACAGTCCCTAAGGTGTTGCAGTTGTTTCTAAGGTGTTGCTATAGGTTGCTAGCCTGTTACTAGGGTGTTTTAGGTGTTTCGTTCTGAGTGGTTCTGAGGGATCTCTTGGCAGTTACTGCATAGTTCAGGTGTTTTTATGGTGTACTAAGTGGTTGCAGGCAGTTACTATGGAGTTCAAGGTGTTTCTAAGGTGTTCTAAGTGGTTGCTAGAGGTATATACTATGGAGTTCTAGGTGTTTGTTTTATGGCTCATAATGTTTCAGAGATGTCATGGTGTTGTTTGTATGAGTGATGGGTCTTGGAGGACTTTAGTGAGCAGATGTCCACTCACAAAAGAAACCAATGCCCTAGAAATCAGATCACCTTGAGAAGACCACACTTCCCCTCTTTCACCCTCAGAGCTTGAACGGTGTGTGTGTGTGTGTGTGTGTGTGTGTGGTTTAGCGGGGCAGCACTAACAGCTAGAACTAATTGCCTGACCCAATTATAGCTGCGACAAAAGGTGTCTTAAACAGGAAAAAAGAAAACTGTCTGTCTAGAGACGATATGAGCCCTGATGGCGAAAAACCACATATATGACATTAATGTGCACATAAATAAAAGACTACCGAAATAGATTCAATTCAATTCAATTCAATTCAAGTTTATTTGTATAGCGCTTTTTACAATACAAATCATTACAAAGCAACTTTACAGAAAATTATGTTTCTACAATATTTAGTAGTAGCTAGTAGTTTGTGCACATTTGACAGAATTTTAGAAAAAATAATAATAAAAAAGACGTAGTCAGCTAGACGATGAACTATCAATATTATTGATTAAGTTATTATATGATTCAGTCACACATTTAGCAATAATTGTTAGTTCTGTTTGTTGATTCAGGGTTAGCATCATCTGGGGTCCTCTGAGGGTCAGCATCATCTGTTCTCAGGTGTTCTGGATCCAGACTGGAGCTTGTGTAAATCCTAGTTACCACGGGATGTAAATCCCGTGGCGAAACATAGAAACAAAATACAGACATCATTAGCGTAGCTGCTGTTCCAACAAAGTAAAATTAGTTTAACCCAAGCTAAAGAATAAAAATGCACCTTTGATCAGATGCAACTACACTCACAATTAAAAAGATACATTATCCGAATGCTTGGCGAAAGAGATGTGTTTTTAATCTAGATTTAAACAGAGAGAGTGTGTCTGAACCCCGAACATTATCAGGAAGGTTATTCCAGAGTTTGGCAGCCAAATGTGAGAAAGCTCTACCTCCTTTAGTGGACTTTGCTATCCTAGGAACGACCAAAAGTCCAGCGTTTTGTGACCTTAGGGTGCGTGATGGGTTGTAACGTGGTAGAAGACTAGTTAGGTACGCAGGAGCTAAACCATTTAGGGCTTTATAGGTAAGTAATGATAATTTGTAACTGATCCGGAACTTAATAGGTAGCCAGTGCAGAGACTGTAAAATTGGGGTAATATGATCATATTTTCTTGACCTCGTAAGGACTCTAGCCGCTGCATTTTGGACTACCTGTAGCTTGTTTATTGACGAAGCAGGACAACCACCTTATTATAGATTATTATATTAGTATTTATTATAATTATATAAAAGAGCAGGATATAAATGCATGTTTATTAGACGTTCATACTGATAAAACACTGATAATGACCATATTTACTTTATTCCAACATTGCATGTTATTTTTAAAGTGTTCTTAGTGATAGTTAGGGTTTTGCTATGCAGGCGCTATCTGAGTGGTTGCTAGTGTGTTGCTATGTGGTTGCTGGGGTGTTCATATTTAGGGTTTGCGGTGTTAAATGACCTCAAGAGGTGCCTGTGCTTTTAAATCAGTGAGAAATAATGGAGATCTAGTTGAGTTCATAATGAGTTCTTGACTGTAATGTACAGGTTGTTAATCACTCGTCACCAGTTAAACAGACGTCTCTGACACGGTGCTAAATTTAACCCTCAAACACAGGGCCGTTTGCTCCAGCTCTGGACTGTAGATGTTCAGAAGAGTCCCATCGACTGTGAAAGCATGGAGACTGCTCTGGAAAAAGATGTTTTAGCAGCATTTTCAGCAGTTTTACCGTCCTTTAGTTTGTTTGAAGTGTTTGAGAGTTGAGTTTAAAATATTCTGATGCATTGGTGCACAGTTGTTGTATGTGTATCGCAGTGTAAGCTCATTCAGAGAAATTAAGGTCAAACCTCTACATTTTCTTGTGCATTAATGAACTCAAAAATTGGGACATTTCAATTTCAAACCTCATTATATTATCTGCCCCTCTAATATCAGAATAATATCCAAACTAGCCACCCTTATGATGTCATCAATGACTGTTGTTTACAAACAGTGTAATATAAGCAGTTGGAGATATTATGTTATTAGGCCTATATCATTTAAATTAAATTTAAATTAATGATTGAATGGTCTAAAAATTGTCAGAAGCTTTTCACAAATGCCAAACCTTAAAAGAAAAGAACAAACAAAACCAGCATTGCTGTTGATGTGTTTGTGGTCTGATAATTGTTTTGTCTTTTGGAAGACTGAACATGTTAAAGTCTGTATGAACAGAACCGAGACAGCACATCACAAATGCACACATGCTATCATTACATTGCCAGCAGATGTTTTAGCCTGTCACGGTTGATATAATCGCTAGCGTTTCTGCAGGGTTAGGGCGCACGTCTGTTTGATCCGCCATTGTCGCGAGATCTCTGAGCGACCAGCGCACGCTCACGCAGTGTTGCCAACTTAGCGACTTTGTCGCTAGATTTAGCGACTTTTCAGACCCCCATAGCGACTTTTTTCAAAAAAAGCGACTAGCGACAAATCTATCGACTTTTTTTGACAGACCTTATTTAGTCTCTGAGACTCTCCGGTACTGCCGCACGAGCTTTCTCTCTCTCTCTCTCTCTCTCTCTCTCCCAGCGTGCGCACACGCCTCTCTCTCTCTGCATCTGCTATGTTCAGCAAGCAGAGATGAGCAGCACTTTCAGTTAAAAAAATATATTCTGTTGCTTCTAACTCTATTTTACATACAAGTATAGCCGAAATCACAGTACAATCATTATCTTAATCTTATGTGTATGTGATTTCATTAGACAATGTCGTGAATAGGATTTTAGTGCAGAGATTAACATCTTTGAGAGCTGGTTATGTAGTCTTAATAGACGCGTGTCAGTCATTATAATATTAATTCAGTTGTCGGACAACAGAAACATTCAAATATAATAATAAAAAACTTTTATTGCGAATTTTGACTGCCTTAAAATGCAGTACATGAGCACAGAAAGGGCAAGATAATATGACGCACTTACGTCATGAATATGCTAATTAGCATATGACGTCATCTAGCGACATTTCAGGCAGGGTTTAGCTACTTTCCATTGAAAGAAGTTGGCAACACTGCGCTCACGTCTGACAACATCCCGCGCAAAACTGCTTCGAGTCATTTACGCGGGAACAGAGTTGGATTGATTTTTGTATTTCATCCTTCGATGGTATAGGATTCACAGCCCGGCTCGTTCAGATTCGTGGCAGATTTCAGCGTCATTACTGAGAGCTCGTGCACACGAACCAACACCTGCACAAATGTAGTGAGACAAATATAGAAACAGATGCAAGACGGAAGAAGAAAAGTTAAAAAGGTGGGAGGGGGAATCACATTACGAAAGTATGATATATATTTATATGTTTTACTTGTATTTATTGTATTTGTATTTAATTAATTAATTTAGATTTATATTCATTAATTATTTTATTAAGTTGGAATTAAGTAAATTATTTATATTATTAATTATTTATTATTTATTTAAAGTTAAGATTAGATTTATTTTTTATTACTTAATAATTCTTTACTAACTAAAATGTAATTTTTTTTATTATATGAAACATTTGCGACTATTACACTACTTTTAAATTCTTGTTCTGATTATTTATTTCCATTTGGATACATTTATTTTTACTTAAACTTGCTAATAAATGTAATGTGATGCACATTTTTACTTTTATTCATGAAAGAGATCGAAACTATTTATTAGTATGATTACAGACTATATTACTGTTTCATTCATGACTGATATATGCATCACATGAACTTTATTAATTTGTTTATTGTAAAACTGTATAAATGGATGGAAACGTTAAGAGCAGTTCAAATATATATTCATCTTAATTTTAGGCCTAACTGTTTTTTGAGTATATTGGTACCACATGAGAAATAAAAAGTCAAATGCAGGTTCAGAACATCATAAAGTGAGTAAATTATTATTTTTTGGATGAATTACTGCTTTAGCAAGAGAGAGTTCCCTGTGGAGTTACGGTCAAGTGCGAACCGTTTTAAAGTTTCCTTGCAGAAGTGGCTTGCTGTGATCCTGTAAACAAGTCATAAATCATCTCTGCCCTTAGCTATGATATTTCTCAAAAAAAATTCCAAGCCATTTACTTACATGTCATTGAAGTGGCTTTATTTCTGGTTCCTCTTATGTTTAGCTGTGTTTGGCTCCAGGGAAAGATGTTGTTTGCTGCGCAGTGCAGTGATCCTCAAACCACATCTGCTTTTATTCATCACTGTTATTTCAGGTTGCTTGGCTTCTGGTTTGGTAGTTCTAAGGTTTCCCAGTAAGGAGCTCTCAGCCCATCTAGCACAACTATGATAATGTATCTTACTGTACATACACTGTCATTCAAAAGTCTGGGATCGATACGATTTTTGATTTGTTTTCTTATGCTCATCAAGGCTGCATTTATTTGAACAAAATGCAAAAAAACAAAAAAAAAACAAAAAAAAAACGAATAGTGTGAAATATTGTTGCAATTTGAAATAACTTTAATATACTTCAAAATATAATTTAATTATATAAATTCCCTGTGATCGAAGCTGAATTTTCATTATTCTAGTGTTCAGTGTCACATGACTTATTTTGATTAAGTGCTGTTTATATTAATTTTAATTCTGTTATTTATTTATTTATGTTAGTATCACTTTTTATTTATTTGTATTTTATCACATTTATGTATGCATGAATTATGTACGCAATTCATGTTGGTTTATTTGTTTATTTGATTATTATTAGGACATTGTACCACAACATAACCAAAGCGCAATAAGCTGCAACATTGTGAAAACATTTGCAGGAAAGATTCTCAGGCGCCGCTCCTGAACATCCCTCCTCAATGTAAATCCCTTCCCATAAACCTTTGCACTCATTCATGCGGCCCAGCTTTACTCATTATTGTGCTAATGAACTAAAGTCAGTCCAAGCCGTGTCTCGACTAGCATATGAATAGCCTCTATAAAAACCCATCTTCACTGACTAGTCTATCATAATGGATTTGTGGCATGTTAGTTTGGTTATGTGCATATGGCTGTGTCACTATGGATAAATGCAGCTCAAACGCAGCTCATTGAAATGCACAAGAGCAGAGGCTGCCGGTTAATATTTAACTAGATATATATGCAGCTGCACACAGCAGAGAAAAAGAGAAAATGAGCTTGCTGATAGAATTACGTCCTCTCCTTTAATTTCTTCGGTGGCCCTAGAGAGCAGAGACTCGGCGAGATGAGTCAACCCTAATTTGATGCCAATCAGATTATTAAATTATTTCTACTCTGTTATATTTTACCATCTGATCATTTGAGCTGTTCGGTTTGTATTTCAGAGTATTTTGCATTCGGGATTTAATTGATAAACTTTCAGACTGCTGGCTAAAACGATACTCTACTCTGACTGACGTGGATTTGACTTTATTATCTTGCTTTATTATAGGGATCATATGATGCGCTTAAAAATGTTCCTTTCTCTATGGAGTGTTACAAGCTCTTGGTGCATAAAGAAGATTTCTAAGTTGCAAAGACTAAAGTCTCAAATCCAAAGTGACTTGTTCAGCCTCCTAAAATGTCTCATTTAAGCACGCCCCTACATGTCTATGTCACTATGTGGGAAGATTTGAATAACCACTGCCCAATGTTCACACACAAGCAAAGATGGTGTAACTATTATTCTCGCTGTAGTATTGTTGCCTCCGTCATGTCGTGGAGATGTTGTGTGTTTGGTTGTGAAAGCGAAACTAAGTAGTTTGGCCTTCAAAAAGAGGATGTTATCTGCTTCGTCATGCATTGAGCTATCTATCTATAAAAATCTATGCATTTCAGAAGGCAGGGCATAGAGGAGCAACAATAATGTACATTATGTGGAATATAATGTGTTTTTGTTTTGTTTTGTTTTTTACCTTAAACCGCATAAACACATTGCATTACATCAAATACACGAACTAATGCTCTTTTTAGCAGCATCATATGACCTCTTTAATAATGCCTGTGGTTTTAACTAGAGCTAACGACCTGCGATCTGTGGCGAACAGTGAGAGGATTTCAGCTTTGTGCTTTCAGCTCAATCACATCGCGTTTCATCTGACAGCATCCTGTAATTTTATTGATGAGACTCTCACGGTGAGTCGAGCTTCTGAAAACACTCAAACTCACCAGAGTTCAGCCGGCGTCGGCAGACATTCACATCCGCCGTGATGTAACACTGTAGGAACTCATTTAACATTCATTTATTTTACAGTGCAAGCAGATTCATGATGTTATGACCCCAGAGTTCTTCAGGCCCTTTCACCTTGTTTTCATTTGCTCACATTTTTTTTCAGCTTGCTGTTTTTTCCTCTCTTTTTGCAACCTCATGATTGCATGTTTCTTTTTTCAGGAAAAACTTGTTTCATTGATTTGACAGTTTTGATTTTTTGTGCCCCCAATCTGATCCGAGTCATTGCATATTGAGAATCAGCAACTAATGAGTCCCGATACAATTATTGTATATTCCTATTGTTTGATGCACAATTCAAGTACATTAAAGTTATTTTAATCCATCCGATGTATACAGAGTAGAGTGTAAAAGTAATATATATGTGTGTGTGTGTGTGTGTGTGTGTACATGAGACACTCTCTGAGTGTTGATACTGTATAAAGACATTTGTAGAATATGGGACTACTGATGTAAACTTGTATTTTATATGTACAGTAACCAGAATAACTGCAACATAAAGGTAAAAAAGTGGAGATATGGTTAGAGTGCATGAAGCTTGTGATGTCAGAATGCCAGTCTGTCAGTCAAATCCAAAGCAAGACACAACCCCAAGGAATGAGTTATGACAATCGATGTCTCTGGTAGTCATAAACGATGAATTAATGAGTGATTATTACAGTTTTCATTTTGGATTTAATGGGGACTCTTTAATGGATCCCGATTCTTGATATCGGCTCGGGACATCCCTGGCAATTAACTTTTTTATTCAGTGGCAGACATTTTCTGTGGCAGAAACTAAAAAAACAGGATTGCAAGATGTAAAGTCAGAATTAAATGAAAAATCTGAATTGTAAGAGGTAAATTCAGAATCGTGAAAAAAGTAATATTTCTAAGTTTATATCTCATAATTTAGACTTTCCCCATGCAATTTTGAGGTATAAAATCGGAATTCCGAATTTACTCAAAGAAAAGTCGAAACTGTGAGTTATAAACTTGAAATTGAAAGACACAAACTCAGAATTCTGATTTAAAAAAAAATAACAGAAAAAAGGTTTGCAATTCTGACTTTACTTTTTTCCTACAATTGACTTTTTTTCTCATAATTTTGACTTTTTTTCTAATAATTGTTCTTTTTTTCTAACTTAAAAAGTTGCAATTAATTGCTTAAAAACATTTAGTTTTATTCCTATTCTCAACCCACTGATAATCATCTCTGAGGGAAAAATGTTTTAGAAACAATTTGCTAACATCCCTATTAAGATATTTCTGAATATTCTCTGAATCTGAATTTTTTGTTTGTTTATCATTTCTGAGAATATTCCCCTGTTAGCTGGGTGCGTGCTGCATATTCCTTTTTACATTCCTTTCTTGTTTGCTGTATATTCAAACAAACTTTTTAATGTCCTTCAGATTCAATTGAATGAACCTTGCATCTAGTTCTTTCTTAGAATTCAACATTATTTCCCAATATAAAGCTGCGCACACTGACTCATGAAAAGTGCATAAAGCCAGCCAGGTATCAGAGTGGAGCTGTGATTATCAGAAATCTCTTGTCAATCTTGTGCGCTATATGCATCAGGCGGTCCGTGGGATTTAATACCTGCGGTTCTCCAGTCACTCCAGGCAACATTTGCCAAATTCCCCCTTCAGCTGCTGTTTCAAACTTATATTACTCCAACTTCAGTCTAATAAATCCGTGGATCAGATCTCAAAACAGAGGTCAGACAAGGTCATGAAAGCACATAATTAAATTTCCAAAAGGTCACTTCCTCCTCTGGGTTTGAACTATATGAATCCTCCTGATATGAAGTTCAGAAGCTGCGGTGTGAGTTTAAAGGCCAGAGATTTCTCGGGCAGAGATTCCCGTCGGAGGGGAAAGGTCGTACTCTTTCCGGCTTTGTGGACGTTTCTGACATTAATTCTATGCAGTCATTATTGGCTGAATTAATTAATGCTGAATACAGTTAGTGAACTGCCTGATGTATTTCTGGATTTATTACGTGCGGGAAGTGTTTGACTTTGCTTAACTTTGCTGGACGACTCATGCATGCACAGTCTGAATGAAATACACTTCTCTGTTTTCCCTGTGACTGAGGTAAAACTTTATTGGGACAGGATTAGTTTTACATGGCGAGGTGCAGAAATGCAATAATTACCCGAGCTTTACTCTGATTTTAATCCTGTTCAAATTGGCCATGGCAATAAAGTTTTTACAGATTGTTCCTGTGAAAGCAAAGATATTCAGTAAAATGCCAGTCACACTTTAATTTGGGGAGCTTGACTTTTGCCTCAAACTCATAATTTTCTACTTATTTATTCTTAGTAAGGATTAAAGGGATCTAAAATATGGTCATGCATAATAAGACATTAATATGTGCTTTACAAAAACTAATAAACAGCCAATATACTAGTAACATGCATGCAGATAATCAGATAGCCTTTCACATTGTAAGTTGAATTATCTATATTTTGATATGACTGGTTGTAGAGCTATTTCAATGGATGCAGGGGATTTTTAGGTCAGGTGAAACCTGCAATCTCTGACCCAGTTCATTTGCTGGATTCTGCGTTGTGTTTTATGCCAAGTGGCAACCTAGGGTCCTAAAATACTTTTGGGTAAAATGGCAGTGGGTGGAGACATACAGACCAAAAATAGATGTCTGTAACATTGATTTTTTGGAGAAACAAATATATGAACTCAGTATGTTTCTTATATCTGCAAACATACTATGGGTATTTTTATGCTTTAGTAAAGTCAAAAAAATTACTGCACTCTTATAAACAAAGCACAAGGTGAAAAATATGCACATTTTATGTTTGTGATTGTCATTATGATATTTGACCTATAAAGTGAATCAGTCTCTTCTAGTAATCACAGATTCATGCACATGATTCAGTTTTTATTTATTTATCAATTGTCATCGCTAAATACGTTTTGTAATTAGTCTGTTGTGTGTCATAGATTCAGTAACTCCTATCATACAGCATATTTGTTTCATACAATGTATGTTTTTGTCCAAAAAGCACAGGCTTAGTATACAATTATTTGAAACCTGGAAATGGTTTTAGATTTGTCTGGAGGGTCAAGGTTTGACTTCAGTGTGGAAACTCATGGAAAATATCCATGGAAAGCAGTTGATAACACGAGCAGCAGCAGATGGTCCGGATGTTCCCGTCTGTGTCGCTGCTGTCTGTTGTGTGTTCAGACAGACTGAATGACTGTTAGGAGTGTGGTGAATGTAATTAATGCTCATAAAAGTTGCTCTCTGTGTAACACAAACATATTCAAGTAGATTTGTACATTTTCCTGAAGAATACTGAGTCGTGCAATGGACTTTTAGCATGTTGCTATATAACTGAGGTGCTCTGATTGGTTATTTGACAGGCCCAAAACTCTGTTTTATTGTACAGTGGGAATTATCATAATTGTCCAGGAAGACAGCTTCAACATCAACATCATGTGTGAAGAAGCAGAACGATTGCCAGATGAGTTAAAGTTATGTGTTAAAGTTTGATATTTACTCCACCAGATTTGTTCAGATCACTAACCTCAACAGTAATAGCGATACTTGACTTAGCAAACTACTCTAATAACCATCTGTGAAATGCAAATTCATTATCATTAGATTCTTGAAAGTATGTAATTTCCATTCACAGATTCCTGAACCCAGCGCAGGAGAAGCATAATCGTTAGAGGATATTATGCTCATAAAGGCGAGAGGGAGACAGTGGGATGCTAATTAGGGACTATGGGTTAATTCAACAGCATTAACAGGAGGTTTTGTTTGTGCTATGAAGTATAAGGGTAGACACCACAGATTAATAATCATAAGTCATGCACACAGACACATTACATTGATGTTGCTACGCATCTAACATCTATTACCATGTACACACTATATACTATGAAATGTATACTATGAAAATGTGTGTTCCCTGTCATAATGTCTGTTTCGTTTTGGTTGCCTGATTCCAGTTTACCTAATAGTATTTCAACACCCCTGGTTGCCAATTGGCAATAAATGCAGCATATAGGAGCCATTGAAGCCAGCAAACAAAAAGGTTAATGATGTTCTGTGATTTTAACTGAACTGACGTCATGTTTTATGTCTGGAAGGCTGATTTTGCAGAACACACTCTTGAAGGGTGGCCATGTCCACTTACTATAAGTAATGCTTATTAAGCTTTTTGGGCTTGTTGTATGCAGGTATGCAAACATCAGATGTTATATTCGTTCATGAGGGATAATTAATTGGTCCTTTTTGCATTATGTCTTATGTCTTTTATAGTTGTTTATTTCATCTTTCTCAGGTAGAAGTTACATTAATTATAATTTACTGTAGGGTGAGCAGCTAGAAAATGCACACGTTGAAAGACCTGTTTGTTGTCTTTACACATACTAAAGATATGTGGTGAAAACTGACACCTTAACACAGTCAGAATGTATGTTAGAAATTTCAGCATTAACACTTACGTACAGGGCATATTGGCACGGACAGATTTCATGTATACTTTTTAAATAGTTTTGGCCCCATCAGCCTTCCATGCATTAACAAATAGTTTTTCAGGATGGTTCCATGCACTACATAACAGTTGTTACTACAAACATTTTTCAAGAGTCAATTCAGTTGCAAAATATGTTTGTCACTCCTGTAAATTCCTGAAGTGTGTGTACAAAATAGGATCAAGCACTAAAAAGTGATCTGACCACAGAATTTAGATGCAGTGTGTATGTAGTTTATGTGATTCATGTTCCTCTTTCAGTGTGCATCTGTGGATTTTTTCCAAGTTGAAAACTTAAAGTTAGTGTTTTTTCTAACAGTAATAGTCATGCAGGCTTTAGCAAACACTGCTAATTAAAGACAGCAGAGAAGAAGAGGAATAAGTGGAGTAGAAAGGGAAAGAGAGCTGAGTGTGTCTGTCCTGGATCTGTCGCTGGCTTTAATGATGAAAAGCAGCATTAATCAGGTCTGTCCAACAGACGCAAGAGGAGAACTTCAGCTCCCCAAAATTAGCCCTGCTGCTAAAGCGTTACCGCCCTGGACAGGAATACCCTGATCCACTTATTAACTCTCTCTCCTTCAAACCCGCTCCAGCTTGGTATGGCTCTCCATCTCTCAGCCCTCTCAATGTTTCACTGTCCTCTTACTGAAGCAGATAGTTTAATGTGGTTGAACCCCTCATTCATTTTCTTTTAGAGAAAAATTGAGCTCCTGATGTGAGATATAATCCACAACATTCAGGTTTACTTTACAGTCCTTCTGTTGCTAGGTTGTTGTGGGATGTTACCAGAACATTGCTATCGAGTTGCTAAGGTTTTTTGAGTAATTTCTAGCGTGTTAGTATAGAGTAGTTTGAAGGGTGAAGAGTGTTGAAGAGTGTTGCTATACAGAAAGTTTAATGCATTGCTCTGTAGTTTATAGGGTATTCAAAACTATTTTAGCATATATTCTAAGTGACTTTTAGCATGTAGCCATGCCATAGCTAGGTTTTTTTCCCAATGCATTGCTACACAGTTGCTTAGGTGTTCTGATTGGTTGTGTGATGAATGCAGATGGGCCCAAAACTGTGTTTTACTGTACACCACGCAACATCATGAAAATATATTAGAAATAGAAACACATGCTTTAAATAGTAATAATATTTCACAATATTATAGTGTTTACTGTATTTTTTATAAAAAAAAATATGTTTTTGTCTTTTTTTTATTATTAAAAAAATGTTAAAGACACCAACATTTGAACGGCAGTAGAATTTTAGAATAGAATGAACTGACCCATCGCAAAGAGTTTGATTGACAGGTGATTTGACCAATCATAACACTGGAGAGTAGATGAACTTGAATAATGGTGTGTATTGATGTGTTTCTGTGGTTCACATATAATACCTTCTGATGTTCATTCATGTTTATTTCGTGTTTTAAGTAAATGTGATAAGATGGTCGGTTCACATGTGCTGCTTGAATTTTGAATGGTTGCTGTGCTGTTGCTAAGGTGTTGCTATGCTTTGGTTTGAGTGTTCTATGTTTTTGCCACAACATTGCTATGCGGTTGCTAGGGTCTTTGAAGTAATTTGTTTTGTTGATTCTTTTAAACTGTTTACAGAGAAACACCTGAGACTAAGTTTCTACACAGCATACTGCCTTTGTTAACTGCCTTTGGGGAAGTTGTGGCCTAATGGTTAGTGAGTCGGACTCGCAATTGAAGGGTTGTGAGTTTGAGTCTCGGGCCGGCAGGAATTGCATGTACAGTTCTCTCTCCACCTTCAATACCACGACTTAGGCGTCCTTGAGCCATCGAACCCCCATCTGCTCCCTGGGTGCCGCAGAATAAATGGCTGACCACTGCTCCGGGTGTTTGTTCACGGTGTGCACTTTGGATGGGTTAAATGCAGAGCACAAATTCTGAGTATGGGTCACCATACTTGGCTGTATGTCACGTCACTTTTGTCACTTTCACTTTCACATCATACTCTGAATTTCTGATGGCTCTGCACATATCAGGCTTTTTAACGTTTGAAATGCGCTCTTATATTCATGAGAGTGTGAATGGTGTCTCAATGGAGTGATGGTGACAATACTGATAAGACACAGCTGTGGACAACCAGCAGTTACTGTTCACACACAAAAGAGCTGACATCATCGATTGAGTATCGATCCAGACACCACACATCACAACTGTGACTTCTCTGTTAGGGAGAGAGAGAGAGAGAGAGAGAGAGAGAGAGAGAGAGAGAGAGAGAGAGAGAGAGAGAGAGAGAGAGATGGAAAGAGAGAGAGAGAGAGAGAGAGAGAGAGAGAGAGAGAGAGAGAGAGAGAGAGAGAGAGAGAAAGAGAAAATAGATGGCAAAATCAGATAATGATGCTAAAGAAATGCTTGGAGAAGATGAACCGTGAAGTGAATGCAGAGAACGATGTAAAATGGGAATTGAAGACATAAGAAAACAAAATATACTGCTTTTTGCAGTCTATAAATCTGCTGCTTTGTCTCTTTCTCTCTCTCTCAAGATTGAAGATTGAAGATTGAAGTAGCTTTACTGGCATGGGGAAAAAATATCTTTACATTGCCAAAGCATAGAAACATTTAAATGAACATTTAACACAAATATACATAATAATAGAAATATATAGCTTATAGAGTCTATATATCTGTATAGAGTAAAACAAAAGTACTCTCTCTCTGTATCTTGGTTGGTTAGTCATGAATGAAGAGAGGCAGTTTATGGGTGAGAATGATTTGTGAGATGAGAAAAAAAACTGACAAAACCACAAGTAGCATTAGTAGTACTTCATGTGTGAAAATGTTTGTCTTGATTCCTAATGCATTAGTGAATCAAAATATACAAAAACAAAGAAATAAATGTCAGCTAAGACTATTAATTTCACAATGTGAAAATTTTTAGTGGTGACTCTAAATTCAGTAAATCAGATGTCACAACATTTGATATGATGTCAATATGATCTAAAAAAATTTCACACTCAAAGACAAATAGCTTATCTACTACACACAAAAATAATTGTTAAATATAATAATTGCATAGCTCTGTACAGGGTTTTGATTAACTAAATAGAAACTAATATAAATACACACACCCATACATGTACAGGGTTTCTGAGGAAAAACGTGAGACAAAGCTAATTTCTACCTGGCAGCACGGCCTGTAAGACCACGCTGGACCAGTAACAAACCAGCATGTTTCAAAAACTAGACTGACCTGTTGTTCAATGAAAATAATCAGATGTTACAACCTTTACAATTCTTAGCTTTCTCGCTCTCTGTGCAGCAAGAAAGTTGCAAAGTGTTTGTTTCACAAGTCTTATTGGATATTATTCTTCCTTTTTCTTGTAACTTAACATTAAACACTCCCGTTACGCACACAAGCCGTTTTCTTTTAAAATTGCCACCGTACCACTTTTCAAAGAAAACAAAAGCTAGTGCTGATTCATTCACAGAACTAATGCAAAGCTTATGTCGCTGCGCGTACATTAGCCCACACAGGAGACCAACTCTCAGATGGGAGCATAAAAGGTGGGCTGATTCATATTTGCAGAGACATAAAGGTAGATGAATGACCTCTCCTCTCGGCAGTAAATTAGCGAGAACGCGATCGCTACCAGTAGAAAGCAGTGTCTAGTATAACGGTTATAAATGGTCCTGCTGGGTGCTCGGTTAAGACTCATTAAGTTGTTTTTCCCTTGCCTACGGACCACTGAAAGATGAGGAGAGTGGAAGTTGTAGCATGGTCGTTTGCCTCTCCGTGGACTCGGTATTAATGAGAGGCGGGCGGCGGTGTTATTGGCCGGACAGCTATGCTAACTGCAGCTTGGCTTGAGTCAGGAGCTCTTGAGCAGAGCAATTAGGCGCTAAGTGTAAAAGACAGGAGGGGATGAAATCAGTTCAGCTAGACCATGCATGAGGCCTGTTTCTGTAAATTGGAGGTAATAGGCGGATGGAAAAAGGTACTAGTGCTGCACTAAGGGTCTTTCGTTCGCACAAACCTGCGAGTTCTCAACTGGAGGAGAAAGAATGGAGGAGAAAGGTGCTGTGAATGTCTGGCCCATCAGATGAAGCATGGTAGTGGAAGTGTAATTTTCGGGTGTGTATGAACACTGCTGGGTAGTAGCAATACTGTGAAGCACAAAACGGTGACGTTTGCACTCAATTTGCACGTGGTTACCAGGAATATATGGTAATATTTTAGGTTTTACAGATTGAACCTAAATTTACTTTAAAAACAATTACTTCTCAGTTTTACATTGTGTTGTTCTTTTACAATTCTAGGTTTAGAACTGACTGTAAAATAGCTTGAAATGTCCCATTGATCTATTATAGTTTGTCATCATGTACGTATAGTAAGGGATCTTGACATTAATCTATTAACAGGTTTTTACGGTAACATTTTTACTGTTGAAATCACTTTTTTACACACACACACACACACACACACACACACACACACACACACACACACGCACGCACTCACACACACAGACAGATAGATTGATGTAAATAGAATATCCAAATAGAAATATAAACAAATATGAAAATGCATAACAAAAGTCCTAAAGGTTTGATTGCATGGATGTATAGATCTATAACAATTTTTGGTTGCACTTTATTTTACAGTACTAACATGTACTTATAGAGTACTTACAGTGTATTTATCTAAGAAAGTTCTGGTAATACAAGGTAACTACATGGGGTAGGGTTAGGTTTAGGGTTAGTACCTAGTTAATACATAGTTATTGTAATTAATATAATAAGTAAATAGTATGTACATGAGGAACAGGACTGTAAAATAAAGTGCTACCCAACTTTTAGTAAAAGTACATATATAGTACATAGTTTTAGTACATATATAGTATAAAGGAACTTACCAATTAACTGGTTTTTGCCGTAGCATTTTATAGTCGCACATGACATGCATGAAAAAAGAAATAAATTGTGTGCATGATTTACTAATTCGTTCCCTCACTGTACTAAAACGTGCAAATGATTACTATTGCGTTCACTCGATTTATAAATTGTGCATGTTTTAGTACAGTGAGGGAACGAATTAGTAAATCGTGCACACAATTTATTTCTTTTTGCTTGCATGTTATGTGCGGGCTCCGTAAAACTTATTCTACAGTGTATTTTCTTGATGAAGTTGTAAGGTAGTATTCCATCAGTCAGTTTGTGTGTCTGTTATTTCAGCTGTTTAGAATCAGCACTATAGAAACCTCAGTCACGTCTCTACAAGTGCAGTTTGTTTTGTAATTTCAAAGCAGGTTTTTAATGTCTTTAGGAGCCCTCAGGCTTTGCTGATTAATTGCTAACAGATCTTCTTTTACCAGCTTCCTTCACTCTGGCGATCATGCCTATAGGGCCAGATCCTCATCAACACCATGAGGTCCAGCTGTCACGACACAGAGCCATTTACCAACCGCCTGATGCCGACTAAGACATATGAAGTGAACCACAGCACATGTCAGATTGTCTTGGTGATAAGAGGTTCGTTTCAAATAAACTATTTAAAATAAAAGAGAAACATATAATAAAAGTTCTAAAAAATAATTAGCTAATGAATTAGCATTAGCATCCATTAAACATTATTTAACAAAAAAATTATAAATTAAGTTTTGTAGACCAGAAAGACACTAGAAGAATGTTGAATCAGAAGTAAGTTACTCCTGCTGTTATTCCAATTTAATTTCCTGTGTGCTGTGGCCATTTCAATTCAATTTACACTTGTGAAATGAAAAGGGAACCAGTTATTAAATGCTGCATTGTGCCCAACCTTGTCTCATGAAAATCTCATTTAGATGCTCCAAAGTCTCAGCATGTCTCGACCAAAAGTGAGATGTTTTTCGACATAACCAGCATGGCAAACTTTGTCAAATGCAGTGACTAGTTCTCTGAAGAAATGCTCAGAATGTGTAAACTTACCTGACATTGCGTAAAGCTGGTAAATCGGGTTTCAGTGTGGCGTTTTGAGGAGCCTCTTGCCGTTTGTGTGCAGTATTCATCAGACGACCCAAGACAGCTTACCTGAGACTGAACTTCCACAGCAGATACTGATCTGTCGACACACAGAAAGCCTCTTAAAGCTGTTTATCTTGGTTAAAACTGCTACTTCAACAGTCTAGTTTACCTGTAAGTGGTCTGAGATCTGACAGAAAATGTCTTCCTTTCTTTCCCGCACACACATTTTGCCGGTGTGCTTACGTGAGAAGAAAGAAATCTAAGGTTTGACCTCAAGCGTTGTTCATTTACAAACACATTTCACTTCATTTCCATTAAATATTCCTCTCTTGTTTTGGACCAAAACCCTTCCGGTTCCTGAACCCGAACGTGACGGAAAACATAACAAACGCTCAAGGACTGTTGAGATGAATGGCGTTCCATCATTACTGACTTAACCTCATATTACGCACCTCATTCACACTGAGCGTCTCCTTGGGTTTTCTGAAATGAAAGTGATTGGGAAGAGGTGAGAGTGCAGATGGAGAGTGAGACAGAAGAGATGAAGTGAACCCGGGTCAGGGATGTGATTGGACTGTCATGATCTGGAGCGGCTGTGTCAGGACGTCTGATGCAAGCTGCCCAAGCTTTTGCACAAAGAAACAGATGAAAGTCCTGATCTCACCGCAGTTCTTTTCCACACATTCGTGTGATATTTCCCAATCTCTTTTTCTGCTGCTGGAGAGAAGATGATTGATATGTCAGGCAGACAGGATCTCGGTGATCAGGATTGCACACAGTTCAGCGTTGAATTAATAAAGTATTTTAAATTCCAACCACAATACGTATCAGTTTTAACTAGAAAACAAAAGTATGTCTAGACAGATTTTGAATGTTGATTTGTTTGAAAATGTTTTTGTTTTAAAATGTAGACAGACAGACAGATAAAGGCCAACATACAAAATAGCTTCTCTTATGCTTAACAACAAATACATTCATACAGGTTTGAAAACAATTTCACTTAATTTTCACTTTTGGATGAACTATCCTTTTAAGCTTTATTATTATTATTATTATTATTATTATTATTTCTTCATATTTTTAAATAAGCTTTTATCTTAAATTTTCCGTGCCAATTTAAATTTAAGGAAGTTTTAATAGATTTGTCATGCACGTGTGCATTTTTAATATTTCTAGTTAACTAGTTTTTATTTTTATTTTTATTTTACACACACACACACACATATATATATTATAGTATATATGAAGCAAAAATACTAGATTGTTTATACATAATACTAGATTAATACTTGTTTGCTAGATAAGCAATACTTAAAAAAAAAAAAAAAAATCATGATTTGGTTAGATTTTTTAATTGACACTTATTACCAAAAAACAAAAAAACAAACAAAAAACATTTGTCTATGACTATATCTGAACATGTTCTAGGGCCTTCCATCTTCTGCATCCTTAAAATATGACACAACATCCCCAAAATATAGGAGACTTCAGGAAAAGACTTGTTTTGGTGGTGCACTTGAAAATGAAGCTATGTGATTCTGTGTGATTCAAGTAAAACTATTGCTGCGAAGGCCTTATGGGCTTTTACATCCAGAGATCATTTAAAATGTGAAGCAAGCAGTTCCGCACTTCCCAATTAAAACCTAATTAGGTGTAATTAGTGAGAGCGTTTCCTGACTGCGTTGGCTGTGTGTAAACGGAGCGGCTGGCATCATTTGTCAGTGTTTGTATGTGTCGTCCTCCTTCTTCAGGGATACTGACACTCTGTTTAAATGCCATATCGATCGCATCTCGTCTGTGTCTGTGGCTGCATCTCCCGAGGATAACCTCAGTAAATTTTTAGGACTAGTCTTTCATTCCCTCGCTCTCTCTGGCTCAGTCCCTCAGTGTAACGCATGAAAGGAGATAGAAATCTGTCCTTTCTGACTCTCCCTCTCCAGATTGATGGGCAGCACTCCGCGTCCACGGCGGCCAATCCTGACACTCGTGATGAATGGAGGGTCCAATCGGGGGACGTGACCCTATGCCTCTTCATCCTCCCTCACTATTCTCCCACTTGGTTTGCTGGAATGGAAGAAAGGCTAGGCTCTCGCGGCGGCCGCGGGTGGTTAGAGCCGTTCTTCTGTAGTTCCTCTGAGCTTTGGGTGAGGCGGAAGCACATAACTGGGGTCTTTATACCTGCATGAAAGGAGGGAGAACAAAGAGAGAGAATAAAGCTAAAGGAAAAGCTGAAAGGAAAATATTGGGAGTTGATGGTGAGATGATAAGTGCTTCCCATTCAGAAAAACACTCAGAGATAGAGGGAATGTTACAAGCTCTTTCCCAAAACATAGTATTCGGCTTTCTAAGACAGCGTCATGATGCAAATGAAACCTTAAAAGTTACTGATTAGATATGCTTTGCATAGCATTAGGCAGCATTTTATTCATTCATATTGTAAGTAGCATACAGGATCTTGTGAATGAAATTCATAGTCCGTTATTTATTTATTCAACCAACTAAAAATGTGTATAAATGACTTTTTTAAATAAATATAAATCATGAATATAATATATTATTTTATATTATATAAAGTCTCTCTCTCTCTCTCTCTCTCTCTCTCTATATATATATATATATGATTGCATATAATATTTATATTTAATAAGTATATTTATATAATCTATTTATTTATTAGTATTTCAGAATATATATATATATATATATATATATATATATATATATATATATATATATATATATATATATATATATATATATATTCAAATTTATAAGCAATTAAATATAGAAAATGAATCTGTTAAATATGTGTCTGATACACTGTGTGTGCTTTGTGATGAGTTTTTGGCTCAAGGTTTACAACAATTTAAAGTCACACCAGAGGTGTTCAGCAGGGATCAGTACTTGGCTCAGTCAAGTTCTTCCACAGTGACTAAATCAGTCATTACTTTTAAAAATGATTATGCACAGAGGCCTTATGCACAGAGGCATTGTGTCAAATTAGAACAGAAAAGGGTCTGTCCAAACTGTTACTATAAAATTAGATGCACTCATTTCCCTATAGTGATATGCAATCGCAGTTTATGATGATTATCATCATACAGTATGCTTAAGCAGTAAGATTGGTACTCATGGAAATGACTAAAGTTGTCCAACCTGTTTATATACATATTTTGTTTATTTTTTAACATATCTAGAAAGGTAATATATTCCATATGTATCCCAGTGAGAGAATAGTAATTGCATAGGGTGCATTTGGCCAATTAAATGTTTCAGAAAAAATGTGTAAAAGTAGAGCCACAGCTTGAACCAGCCTTACATTTTAGCTGGTCTCTGTTAAGGCTGATCTGGTTTGGTGGTTTTAAAGGGGTTTTGGGCACATGTCAGGTGGTCAGGCTAGGAGACCTTAAGCTGGTTTAAGCTGTTCTTGTCAGATAAGTGCTGTCTGCGTAGGTTGCTCACTAGGGTTGAGAACAGAGCTTTAGTCTCATGCAGATGTGACCCAATTCAGACCGCCTGAATGATGAGAGTAAGAGAGGGACAGATGAAAGAAAAGAGAGGAGAACAAAAGTGTTTGATTCTGAAACAAACACAATATAACTGTCAGATATGCCTTATTATTTCATTCGTTCTCTCTAGTCTTATAGTTCCAGGTACACTTTCCGAAAAAAGGGACAAAAGCTATCATTGTGGTTTTCCCTCTTAAAATATACTAATACGTACCATTTAGGTTTTATTGTACATGTTATAGATACTAATATGTACCTTCAAGATACAAATATGCATTCTTTAGAGGTAAATGAGGTACAAATGTGTATTTTTTTAAAGGGATACTGCCCCAGTGAGAGCTTGTGTACTTTTTTTTTTTTTTTTTTTTTGTGAATGTACAAGGGACACTTTTGAGGACGAAAATAAGGCTTGACCTAGTATATACTCAAGTGAGTTTAAAAGAAAACAATAAAAACCAATATTATACACCCTAGATATGACATACTGTAAGTCTAAGGTATTTTTTGCCCCATTTTAATCTTAAGCTAGGCTTGGTTGCTTAGAAATGTATTGGCACACTTCAGCAAATCCCATTATTTGGGCTAATATTCAATGTCTGGAGGATGAGTTTTACAGAGTTTTAAAGTTATCACAATACTTACTGCAGGGCTAAAACTAAAATTAAACCATTGAAAAATATATATTTAAAAAAAGTTAACTTAAGTAAAAAAATATAAACTTATCTAGCTGCCAGCATTTCTCCTTTTCATCTACTTTTAATTG